>NC_135997.1:19190314-19287814 GCF_048128805.1 Centroberyx gerrardi
AATTGCTTGAAATTCAAATTGAACGAGATGAGAAATCTTTGTAAAAATGTTGCAAATCATTTGACAGTAAAGCTTTTACATGTGGGTTTGTGATTTGATGCTAACCAGCTTTGTTATTTCCCTGTGATGCTTAGAATACCACAACCAAGCCACGTGGGAGTCTGGCGTAGCCTCAATGATGCAGAACAGTAAGTTGTTTTTACATATTTTTTATTTTTTTTGTTTTGAAACTGTGATAACAACCGCAAGTTCTAATATGATTGCATGGAAGCAACACCCACTGACATTATGCACTGGTTGTTAATACACAATAACTTATATTGACAGTGCTTTTGGAAAACTTTGGGGAAAAAATAAATAAATATATATAGATATATCTAGGCTTATATTTGCATGACTTTGAGGTGGGGCGAAATATTCTCAGTTGTTTGATGGCCGTTTCATTGCTGTTAATTTATTCTTTGCAATGATAGGTAGGCAAGTTATTATTGAACAAGTTAATCATATGTCGTCCTGTTCGAGAGAGAGAGAGAGAGAGAGAGAGAGAGAGAGAGAGAGAGAGAGAGAGAGAGAATAGAGGGGGTTGGGTTGAAAGGGAGATTTTTGTTTCTGCTTGAGTTGGTATTAAATAATTGCACAGCCGTCTGCATTAGCGTTAGAGCTGGCTGCCAGGCTGCATACAAGATTAGCTGCGTAGAGAAGCGCCCTGCATGAAACATGAGGAATAGCAATAATGTCTTATGTAGATTAGTCCATATTCTTCATGGACAGACAGCAGGAACTAAAAAGAAAATGCTCATATTATAACTGCAGGCCTCACTGTTAGGTGCAGACTCAACTCAGCGCTAGATAAATATTAACAACCATATTGTCGTGGGTGCCAATCAGGAAAAAAAAACAAACATCGTAGATTCAGTTGCTTTTGCCATAAGGCCTCTGTGTTTAAAATGGCCCATGAGTTTAATATTGTCTTATTACTGGCGTATTGAAACAAAAAGGATAAACATGAAACATTTTCTCTCTTGCTGCTGGACAAGAGGTGTATGACATCTGTGATGAAGGTGTGTGGAATGATTTCCTCCTATTATTCTCCTCACCTTGATGACGTGTCTGTGCTGTAAACTGTGCGCATTAGTCAAATTCTACTGTTTGAATCCAATGTTAGACCATGTGACAAAGTTGGACTGTTTTGATGTCTGGAGGTGTGATTCATTTGGGAAACATGTATGAGGTGATCTATGATGAACAGCAAAAATACTTTTTTAAAAGCTGGTAACAGGCAAGCCTAATTCTGTGGGCTTACAGTCTCTCAGTATCAAGGCCTTAGCACTATGCTTTGATTGCGCAATCACGGAGGATTTTTGCTTGCCAGTTGTCCATTATTGAGATGATGGGGCCTTATCAAAGCTGCGTACAATACCCTCTGCTCCTGCTTTGCTGCGGATTGATGTTAATGGGATGCTCCCCTGGCTTGGCGTGTGATGTCTGGTGCGAATTGCCGAGGAGATATCATTGGGCCCGGCCCTTTGGGTTGTCTAAAGGTCGCGACGGCCTCGGTGGCTTTTGTGCTAATAACTCCTGGGTGTATATGGTGGGGAGCGTCCAAATTGACACCATATGTTTTCCTATTAGTCGACTTGCAATAGAATACAAGGCGCATAATCAGCGCCAGCGGGCGAGATCGACTCTGGGCACTTTAGGGAATTGTGCCATGATTAAGACTTAACCTTAGGAGAGTTTGATTTTTATGTGATGTCCTTATCTGACGGCTTTATCGATCTGGAGGATTTATATGATAGTTATAAATCAGAGGTGATGGAGCAGCCCTGGAAAACCCGCAGAGCACGACTGCTTAATGCGGGCAGGCCAATTTCAGCGTAAGAAGTCTATTAATTCCACTTAATCCTGGAATTACCAAAGAGCAAGAGGGATGATAATGGATTTACTATTAATCAGATCCACGTTGGAAGATTATTACACGTAGTGGCCAAAAGGGATGTGTAACTCAGTTAAACAGATTTATTTTTTTACTCCAAACAGCTATAGGCCCACATGGCTCGTGCGCATATAGGCCCTTTTGTCCATTTATAAAGAATAAAGTCTACAGTTTAAAGCAGAGTCCTGTGACATATTTCTGTGCAGAGACAGCCTACCGATTGCACACAACAGGACTGCAGTGGCTGTGAGCATTTGTTGTCAAATACAAACAAGAGGGGAAAAAACTGCATGTCAGTTTTAATATGTTAAGAATCTAGGCGCGCCCTCGTTTCTGTGACCGCGCGTAGCCCCTGGCCACCTTAAAACGAAGTCTCCCTCGGAGGGTAAACGAGTAGCGTCCAATTTTGTCTGAGTGATATCCAAATGCAGACAGAAAGGGTCGTTTTATCATGCTACTATTTGTCGTGACGATGCGATTTTCAAAAGCAGAGCGGTGTCATAAAGTGACATGCCTGCCACAAGTGCTCCAACTGATCTTTTCAATTAGCCTCCCATGCATGATCCGAGGCGACTTCCGCCTATTTCCAGAAATTAAGCTCAAACTTGACGTGCAGCTAGCTTTATTTTAAAGACAAATGTCAGGCAGGCTCATCATATTTTCCCCCTCTTCTATATTTGGAGCTTATTTATTGCTAAGGAGCCTCTGCTCCCGGAGTCAATGTACCGGGCGGCAGCGCAGGGGAAGGGAGCGGAGAAACAGAGAGCAGCTCAGGCACTCCGGGGAGTCAGCTCTCCCATTTGGCTTCAGGTTTGCGGGCTTATTCTGTGCTTTGCAGGGCTACCATAGTAAGATTTACGAATACTTTCCAAAAACGCATACTTTTAGACGATAGCATATTATAAACATTGTTATTTTAGGGCTTGTATCCTATGTGATACCCGTCTTGGTGATGCGTAATTATGCTGTGCTTTGCAGAACTATCATAGAAAGGACTTTCCGATTTACAGATATTTTACCAAAAGCCACATTTTTGGATGATAACCTATTATATTGTTATTTTAGTGCTGGTGTTATATGTGGTGTCCGTCTTGCTGATGCGTAATTATTATTTTGGGGATAGTTTATGAGTGAGGTGCCCGTCTTGGTGATGCGTAATTGTATGAAGGGATGGATAACGGTGCAAACGTTTTAATTCCGAAGTGTTTTTTTGCCGTTTTGTTAAAGGCTTGTTAGAATTTCCTCGGGGCAGAGGATCGTCTGAATTGTTGATTTCATTAGTTGAATAGAGATGTTTTTGGTCCAGCTCATTTGAAGCTACTGACGCTTAATCGATGTCCTGCATGTGTTATTGAATTACTGCGCAGTGATTGTCTCGAGTGGAGCTTGTACCGAGCGGGATTAACAATTTGTTAAACTATTCGGTTACTTTTATACCCCAATTTAAGACGCTTTTTATAATTATACTATATGACAGTTTAACTTTTTTTTTTTAAGCCCACTGCAATTAACCTTCCTTTCTATACTCCCTCCATGTTTCATCTTTAACTCGGTTATCCTGAACGCTTATACCATTCTTTTCACCATTAAATGAAAATCATTTGCTTGATCACATATGCTTTTATTGGACTCGTAATATGGTGTGATGACTGCGATGCTTTTGTCTCCATTTAGGTCACAGTGGCGTAAACCAGCTTGGCGGTGTGTTTGTTAATGGTAGACCACTGCCGGACTCCACCAGGCAGAAAATAGTTGAACTTGCACACAGTGGTGCTCGACCCTGCGACATCTCCAGGATACTGCAGGTGACAAGGACACTTCTCTTCTTTTTTGCATAGGAAATTGACTTATATAGGCTTTTTCTTTTAGATGCATGCGTTCCAAGTTCTGTAGGCTTACTTTAAAAATAAAGCAAAACAATCCAAAATAGGAGTGGCATTATGGTATAATATTCACATAAAATCCATGTTGCCTGTAGCCTAAATGTTATATATTTTCTGATAGTTTTTTTTGAAGACAATAAAATTATTCTTAAGTACCGCTGTAAATGTAATGAGGCCGAGAAAAAGGAAAATAGCCTGCCTGCTCTTATCAAGAACAGGTTTATTGTAGAGAGTGCCTAATATACCATTCAAGGCATATTTTCTGTGTTTATAGACCCATGATGATGCAAAAGTCCAAGTGCTGGACAATGAAAACGTAAGCTGATAATTGTTTGAGCCATCTTAAAAATTTCGCAAATAGTCCTAAATAATGTATGTGAATTGTGTCTGTTGTTTTCTATCCAGGTGTCCAACGGTTGTGTGAGCAAGATTCTTGGCAGATACTATGAAACTGGCTCCATAAGACCGAGAGCAATAGGCGGCAGCAAGCCCAGGGTCGCCACTCCAGAGGTGGTCGGGAAAATCGCGCAGTACAAGCGGGAGTGCCCGTCTATCTTTGCGTGGGAGATCCGTGACAGACTTCTGTCGGAGGGGGTCTGCACCAACGACAATATACCCAGCGTAAGTGTATTGACTGTAAGTTATGTGCATGATTTAATTTGCCACATGAAATGACTTTTCTCGTGCAGTGGAGGAAAAAGTGATGGGCAACCAACCATTCAGTCTTATTATATACACTGCATTTGAAAGTGTAGGGACACGTATTACTGCATACATGTGATCACCCAAACATTAGTCATGAGGAACCCGTTGTGCTTTTATTTATTTTTTTTGCATCTTTCTGTCCTGACCTGCTTATTTTTAAGGTGTGTGTATGCATGACGTGAACCTGTGCGCACACGCATACCCACATCTTTGTGTCGGTGAGAGGTCGCGTGCCTACAGGACAACAATGCTCTGCCGTTGCGACTGAGACGAATCCTAATCCTCACTTCTATCGTGTTTTATTTGTCATTCAGGTGTCATCGATAAACAGAGTCCTCCGCAACCTGGCTAGTGAAAAGCAACAGATGGGCGCAGATGGCATGTATGACAAGCTGAGAATGCTCAACGGTCAGACAGGAACTTGGGGGACCCGGCCCGGCTGGTACCCCGGAACATCAGTGCCAGGGCAGCCCAACCAAGGTGAGCCTCATTATCACACAGTGGCAATAAAGACACCTTGACGCATGTACAACTGTATCGATATACACATTTGCTTAACGCATATGAAAGTGGGATACATGTGAACTGTGACTGGGCCTTTAGACCCCGCTCATTTGGCACTTGGGATCTCCACCTGACACACAAGCGTTTAAAACCACAATTACAAATTTGTTAGACTTACATGTTTAAAAGCACAGTCTCAATTATTTTGAATGTGACAAAGCGGTTGTTTTAGGCTGGATTCATAAGGTCTTCACAAAGGTCACCATACAGTGGCACATATGATTATTAATATTTTCTGGTGGGGTAATATTCCAGTTGCACTGCTACATTTAAGGTCCCGGTCCACGGCCCTTATTTCAGGAAGGTATTGTATTGGCATGCTTTGATGAACAGAACAAGACCCCCAATTAAGACTAGTCGATTAGAGGATGTCATGGGCCATGCATGCAGTCTGAATGCCTCTACTGTCCCAGACATGGATGTGCGTGACAGCGGCTTGTCCTTTCAGCGGAGGTGTCCATCCAACAGCCTGCATTTTCCTCCCCTCCTGATGGGGAATAGCGCTGGAAAGCTGTGTGCGGGGATATTAGTACAAAGGAATGTTTTCCTTCACACGCAATGATTGGTTATGGGAACGGCCCGCACTACGTGTAATTGCTCATTAGAGAGGGCTTTGTCTCTCATTATGGCAACATGCAGGAGTGTGGAGATGGTAAGGCTGCTATGGAAATGTTCCACTTCAGGGAGTTCCTGTCGGCCTACTGGCCAAATACAAGCAGAAATTAGGTTTTCTTAAGAAACCCACCTGCACGTTTTCTTTGCTTCTGAAATTCATTCATGAAACAAGTTTCACAAGGAAGCATTATGTCTGCTTTATATTCATCAGGACGGGAAAATGCAAGTGCTGGAATTCATTCGTTGCAAATAATAATTTGCATTTGTTTGATGACCATTTGGACACGTGGGGCTGTTATCAACAAGCAGTAAAGCGGAAAGGATATTAACAGCTAAAATGATTAACTTCATTTTGGAAACACATTACTACTTGGCTACTAAAAATAAAATCATTATTGTATTACTATTATTAAGTTATAATAATAATATCATAATAACAACAACAACAACAATGATAGCTATTATTATTATTATTATCATTATTTGTATTATTATATTAATTATTGGATATTAATTAGGCCTAGTATTAATTGTTAATATTAGTATTATATTAATAGAATAACATCTATCTTATTTATTTTATTTAGTTATACTGTTGTTGCTGCTATTATATCAGCACAAATTATATTAGGCCTAACTCTATTCCCTAAATACTGCTACTACTAATTAGGCTAGGCTACTTGCTATTTCTTTTACTATTTATTATTACTATTATTCCTTATTACTTACCATCCAATATTATTATTATTATTTTTATTATTAGTAGTATTATTGTTACACGTTTGCTATTTGATTGTTGTTTTTAATTGAATAAGCATTTAGGCAAGCCAGTTGTCTCAGGGGAACGAAAATATGTTTTCCATGCGACAACCGAGTGAGCAGATATAATGGATACATGGAGAGTGACAGGGCCCCAAAGAAGACAACTCTATCCAAAGAGAAAAGAATAAAACTCTTTACCGATTTTGTCTTTTATCTCTTTCTCTTTCTCATTCGTTGGCTATATGGCACTAAATCCCGTCTATAGGATTTAGTCTCTCACTTTCTCTTTCAGTTTTAAGCGGTTTCTCAAGAGTGTTTTGATCCGGTCTCAGCAGCTGAAAGGTGCCGCAATTGGTTCGGTATCTCTTTTGCTGCTTTTCCGCCTCACTGGTTGAGACATCGTGATACTAAAGAATGAGTTTATTTCCCAGCGCTTTTATAAAGAAAACAAATCCCAACCTAGCGTCAGTGGGTCTGGCAGACGGATAATAGGCTGCACATTCACTCCTTTTTATGGATTATCCGCAGTGAAGAAACAAATAGCGTGGACGCAAACTATTGGCCTATAGAAAAATACTTTAGCCTATTTTGCAGCCAGAGAAAATTGTCAAGAAACTTGTCGTATCTACTTTCAGGTTTCCCCCAATGAATCGACAAGACTTTTACATTTAGCTACACCAAACCTTTGTCAGGCCTACGGCAAGCATGATGCACTTTACCCTGCAGGAGAATTATGAGCAAATGTATAAATAGTGCAACTTGTGTAGACTGTGCAAACTATTCCCATAATTTCTAACTATTTCCTAAAATCTGGAAAAAAAATTGGAAATTTAGAGAAATTAAGTTATTTGAGACTAGTAAATGTCTTTGCTCTTCAAGAGGCGGCGGCCTAGTCGCAAGCAGCAGGTCTGAGGTTCAATCCCAGCCACAGCCTTGTGTCCTGGTGAAGTGTCCTTGAGCAAGGCACTGCACCTCCTCACTCAGAGTGCGTCGCTCTGGTTAAAAGGGCCTGCTTAAATGCCTAAAATGCAAATGCAATCTGCACACAAAAGCAGAAATGCCTCTTCTTGATTTCGACCAATCGCGCGAGACATCAGTCAGATATTACATAAACCACTCTGTGACTATCAACGCACCCCCTGCTTAATTTCACATTAACTTCTCGGTGTGATAATGATGTCCAACAACAAGACAGACATTAGTCGATAAGCCTCGCCCTGCAACTGAAGGGGCCTTTGGGCCCACCGCGGACAACCAGGAGCAGTGAATAGATTGGCCTTATTTTGGTTGTTCAGGGGGTTGCATGCTCTCTCCTCACTCATTTGTTTCCAATTGAAGACAGAAATCCTGACTGGCGTGTAGCTGGCCGGGGGACGTGATTAATGATGGTAGTGGATAAGGGTTAACACACTGGACTCAAAGCTCTGTTGACTGGGATCCTCGTGTGCACAATGCCAAAGTACTATAGCCTGTGCGCCTCCAGAGAGAGAGGA
Source organism: Centroberyx gerrardi (assembly GCF_048128805.1). Classification (NCBI taxonomy): domain Eukaryota; kingdom Metazoa; phylum Chordata; class Actinopteri; order Beryciformes; family Berycidae; genus Centroberyx; species Centroberyx gerrardi. The sequence goes on from NC_135997.1 coordinate 19,198,273, forward strand.
TCCTTTTGTCATCTCCTGCAATAGCCCCCCCCCCCTCCTCCTCCTCCCATATATTACACCCACCAAGGCTCGCTGGTCGTCCCTGGCTGTGTCCATAGTTTAATGGTTTCCCTTACTCCTGAAGGCATTGTATCATTGTGAAAAGCGTCTTCTCCTATTCAAAAGTTGGTGGTCACCTCAATGGCTATACCAACGCCCATATGGGAACGACCATTGAGGCATTGCTCTGCTCTAAAAAAGGGGGCTAGAGAGTTTGGGGTTTTAATACATTTCATAGGCTCTGAAAAGGGGCTCGCCACATCTTGTCACATTTCTCTTAACCTTTTGAGAACATACGCCATTGTTGGGAAGCGATAAGTTTGTGCAGCCTCTCCCTCGCCAGGCTGTTTTTCCCACAATATTTTATAAACAGTGTTAAGTGCACAGCCATTTTTTTTGGATATTGTTTCTCTTTTTTTGTAAGGAATCGCCTATGTGATCTTGAAACATTAACACACATTAGCAATCATTTCTCAGATTTTGAATTAAATCAACCACGATAGGGGCTTTAATCCCGGTAATTAATGATGTCGCACCACGGGCTACATAATTTGCTGTAGGCTGATAGAACATGAGACGCGAGAATGAATTATTCAATTAGCCTAATTAAATGTATATTGTTATTATATTTTTGCAGATGGCTGCCAACAACAAGACGGTGCAGGAGAGAACACAAACTCCATCAGCTCGAACGGGGAGGATTCAGATGAGACACAGATGCGACTCCAGCTGAAGAGAAAACTACAGAGAAACCGCACGTCCTTCACTCAGGAGCAAATTGAAGCACTGGAAAAAGGTCGGGACGCACTAATCAATGAATAATTTATATATTTATATCGGGCATATATTATCCACTGTTCTTCCTCTTCTTAATGTTATCACACAGTAGGGTATTATTATTCTTATTAATAAACCACACACACAGACATACACGCACCTTAGTCCAAATTGAAAAGAAACATAAAATTCCCTTTAAGCTGAGTGAGATAGTTCAGTGACTTGATAGGTCAAATAATTTATCACATTGATCAAATAATAATATGTTGTCAGTCATCATCAGTCATTGCTCCAATTTGTTTCCAGAAATGCAGTTTATATTAGCGGGTTAAGAAGTTTTGGTTGCAAATGATATTAGATGCAGGAGCTTTGCCTTAAGGTTTAGTCAACTGACGCCCCTGATATATGAATTCATTTAGCCTCGACCTATAATTTATTGCTTATTTACTAACACTTTTATTGTGTGATTTCTTGCATTACAGAATTTGAAAGAACTCATTATCCTGATGTTTTCGCGAGGGAGAGACTAGCAGCGAAAATAGATCTGCCTGAAGCAAGAATACAAGTGAGTGAACACACTTTTTTTCGGGCTGCAAACAAGCGCTCGTAAAAAAAAAAAATAAAAAAAAAAAGTGGTTGTATTGAAACTAATTGTTGTGATTTCGTGTAGGTATGGTTCTCAAATAGAAGAGCAAAGTGGAGGCGAGAGGAGAAGCTGCGGAACCAGCGCCGGCAGGCCAACAACTCCTCCAGTCACATCCCCATCAGCAGCAGCTTCAGCACCAGCGTCTACCAGGCCATCCCACAGCCCACCACACCGGGTAGGGACACCGTGTCTCCGTTACACCCCTCCAACACACACAAAAAAAATATCTTATAATCTTAAAATCTCTTGCCTTAAAAAAAACTCAGTTAGTCTACATTTCCTGTGGACGATCAGAACAAAATAGCGCTTTGACAGCTTTTTCTCTCTCAAAAAAATCAAAGTAGTGGAATAACCTGCTTGTCTAAGCTGTCGGCTAAGAGGACGACGACTAATTAAGACGAAAACGCATCGGGGGGTGGTGATGGAATATAGTTTTTGGAAACTTCAATATGATACTTAGAGGGGGTGATAACGGTAACGACTTGTTATTTTGATTGGTAACTTATCTTGCTACTCAAATTGAAACTAATTTGTTAGCCCACACAGCTGGGAAAAGTAGCCGAATATATGTACTGTAAAGTAGGCTAGTAGCTAACAAGTAACGCATTGCCACCCAACACTGTTCATGAGATCGTCTGACAGAGAATCCATATGGAAGATTTTTAATTATTACTATGTGTAGCCTACATGTTAATATGAAGTGAAAAGAAGAGGCCTTGTTGGCTGTGCGCTCTAGTTCACATGAAGACGCGCTGCTCGTTTTGTTTTCATGGCTTAAGCACCAAAGATGGTTGGTTGAACAAAACTTCTCAGCTGACAGCTGATTTGTGTAATTAGCGCGTCAGGCGCGAGGGCACAACGGTAGAGCTAAGACGCATGCTCACAAGTCAATCACCTGAGCCACATATCTGTCGAGGCCTATCAGTCTGTCAAATAAGGCGTCACTTTACGCACGCACTACTTAACGCTAATGAAACGGTCTCTTACACTGAAGCACTGTGTGATTTCAGCAGCTCTAATCACATTTCTTCCCTCATCCTTACAGTGTCTTTCACTTCGGGGTCAATGCTGGGCAGACCTGACACTGCACTCACAAACACCTACAGTGCGCTGCCCCCCATGCCCAGCTTCACCATGGCAAACAACCTACCTATGCAAGTAAGTAAATGACCATGATCCTTACTAGTCATGCTTGTCTATATTAACTGTGTTAAAGATAGATGTCTTTTAAGTATATTATTCTATGAAATGTGAAGAGTGGAATCAAACACAGCATGAGTAAATTGAATTGAATTGCCTGGCCAAACCAAAGTCTTCCTTAAGATATATATTTTTTGAATTAAAGTTTAGCCTTTATAGTCCTCATAGGATCATAAATAAATCTGCAAATAAAATCAAGTCACTGTCATAGGTGTTGCTGACTGACAGGCCTGCCTATGAAAGCTGATAGCATTAAAGGCCCTGCTGTACAGACTACTGAGCTGAAAACTATGGTTGGCGAAGCTAATGTAATATTCTCTCCCCATCTATAGCCCAGCCAGACCTCCTCTTATTCCTGCATGCTGCCTACCAGTCCGCCTGTGAACGGGCGGAGCTACGAAACATACACGCCCCCTCATATGCAGGCACATATGAACAGCCAATCAATGACCACTTCTGGTACCACCTCAACAGGTAGGCAGAAAGTTCATTGTTTACCAACATGCTTGGCAGCTAATGCAAACAAATAGCACACTTATGGATTTATTGATTTAATATCTGCCACCTTTCCCGTAATTAGGGGGTACTGCATAGCCATGCATACATGCCTTGATTCATAATCATTCATAGCAATCCTCCTTTTCCTTTCCTTCTATTTGAGAAACTTCATGGCTTAATAGATCTGCGGATCAATATCTCTACATAGCATGCCATTTTCCTTCTCCAATTGCATGAACGAAGCTCATTTCATCTCAGCTCGATGCCATCATGTCAATCCAACTACTCCAGCCCATAGTTTAGTTCCACCCCATTAGAATGCTGTTACAGAGAGCCATATATACCGGTTATAGTCATGAAGAGTTAATCATGCATAGCCACATTTCCTCTGTGCTAAATTGCTAATTAATTTGATTCATTTGCTGTTGTACTCTCTCTGTTTAAATGCCATTGCCGAAGCCTCAATTTATCGAGCTTGCAAGCATTTTACTGTGTAACCATGTGCAGACCATTGTGACTCATTGCGGCTCCACTGCTCCTCTACCTATTTGCAAGCCTTTAAAGTACAATGCTCTGTGCTATAAGGCTAAGTAGTGGTAGCTGTCACACTAACTGTGCACAGTGCATCCACTCATTTAATTTAGCATGTGCTCCATGTTGACTTCTGGGCCATTTTTACTGATGTCGTTCCTTTTTGTCTCTGCAGGACTCATCTCTCCTGGAGTGTCTGTCCCTGTCCAAGTCCCAGGGAGCGAGCCTGACATGTCTCAGTACTGGTCAAGACTACAGTAGAGAGAAGAGCTACTTCACCCTGTAACTACCCACTCCACCATCGCCCTCCGGCAGTGTTCCTCACACATACACAGCAGAGGAGAGTAGAGAAGGCGAGAGAGGGTAGAGGAGAGAAGAGGAGAGGAGAGGAGAAGAGAAAAGAGAGAGACTCTGGGAGAGCCTTGGGACGTCTGGGCTTTGTTTTTCCAATGGGACTGTGTGCTGTTCTGTAGCTCTAGGCACATTCATACGAGGACTTGGAAGAGAGAACAACGATGGAAAGACAGACAGAAAAAATGGACCTCTGTAAAGTGCCCGGTGTTAAATTTTTATGGAACAAAAACTTATCTGTTTTTTTTTTTTCTATTTCCAACTTCAGTCATTGTTTCCTTTTTTCTCTGGTGTGTTTGTAAATGGCCATTTGTATGTTAATATGAAAAACCAAGATCAAGTACTGATAGATGGACTGCTAGAAAACCATGTTGGTCTTGCGTTTGTTTGAGAGAGGAGAACCTGAGAGATTCTGCCATGACTATCTTTTAATCTGCTTATATCGAGACTTTCTACCAGACTTTGCATGGTCTCTGGACGCTGTTGCATATCATTAAAGAGGAAAAGCTGGAGGGAAGACTCTTACTGTGTCAAAAAAAAAAACTATTTATTGGTCTTATTCCTTACGAATGGATATTAGCAGAGGAAGTTCAAACTCGATCCACCCACTGAGGCCGTGGTCTTGACTCCTCCAAGATCAGACGGGCTGACTGGGCCTCGGTTTGTAGGCGTATTTGACCTGGATCACTATCGACAACTAAAGGTGTGCAAAGACGGTGCGACATGCAACACTACTTGGACCTCTGCTTCGGTGGTTGGATTGACTCTAGATTACCATGAAGAACATTAAATGTGGAAAACAGGTGTAAGAAATACCTGTAGTCTGTAAATGGTAGACTGCGTCTTCGATATAACCCAGTTTGTTTGTCAAAATGTAAAGTACTTGTCTTCCCTAGAAATCTTCCAGAAAGATTTCTCCAATAAAAGTTGATTTCATTTATATCCCCGAGAATATTCTATAAATGTTTCATGCATCATAAAATACATTTCTTTAGGGTCAGGTACAATTTGTCTCTTAGGTATAGTTGTATTATAGTGTCCTATGGTCAAAAAAAAAAAATTGTGCAACTAGAAATATTTAATTCCTATAATTATGATTAAACATTGCTTGACAGAGTTTTAAACATAAGTGTTTGGCAGTTGTTTACAAGTACATATCAGATTTAATCATTGTTGATTGTAAAACAGACCAAAGCCTTTGTATTTCATCTAGTACACAATGTTTTTTTTTAAAAAAAGATATTAGTCTTGTGTTGCAAAATTTTGTAAACAAGTTCTGTTCAATTACATTGGCTTCGAGTTCGTAAGACTGCAGTCTAACCCAGCAGTCCTTATTTATAATTGAAGACCATGGGAGGGTTTTTCTAGCATCATCTGTCATGCTCTTTTGAGTTATGCATTTTTATTTCAGTGTGTACGTAGAACATGGACACATATACTGGGTTTACGTCTGAGCAATGCTTCTGAGATAAAACGTCTACACGCTGTCTCTTAAATATTTCAATTTAATTTTATTTAAAATGGAGCTTTCTAAATGTATTTTGTGAAAACTATAAAACATTTTGTACAGTAAAATTGTGTCTTAAAGAAAGCCTTTTTGCCTGTTCACTGCTGTGTCCAATACAGTCTGTCAGTCTTTAGTGAGTGGGTAGAGACACGTCTTAAAATTGACAAGATGCGTCATTGCTGCCAAGTTAAAATCAACTTTTTGTGAATCTAATGCTGAAAACAAAACAAAGCAAGATCTTCTAATACACAAACAAGACTTCCAATTCCCACCAAACAAGGTGTCCAAAATAACAAACCTCTCTTGATGTATGGTCTGAACCAACTCCACACAGACCACACAGCACAACACCAACACACAATGGGAAAGGTCAAGCAATTCACCATCACTGGCCCTTGTTTTAGTAGAGTTACGATGGTATGAAAAAAAAAAAAAGAAACACAACCAATGAGGAGGAGGAGGGAGCAGGGACGAGAGAAAAAAAAGTCATGGAATAAAGCAGTCAGTGCCTAGAGCGAGGCAGAGGAGCGATTGTGTGGCAGAGTGAGTTATTTTGCTTCACTTGCTGCCTCAGCAGGGGGGTTGTGTCTGTGTGTGTATGGATTTGAGGGGGCGTGCAAGAGAGAGAGAGAGCGAGAGTGTGTGTGTGTGTGTGTGTGTGTGCATAGAGGAGTGCATCTGAAAGGAGTGGGTGTCCAGGAGAGAGTGAGGTCAGGTAACATTCACACAGCATGCCTAAACAGCAACATCACCAAATATCTCCAGGTCTTGCTAAATTGATTCATTCAATCTACACGTCCCACTCAATATTTAATAGTCCAATCAGAAGTTTAGGTTTGGAGGTTAATCAGATTTTTAAGAGGAAATTTCCGTGGGCTGATGCAATTTCTCTATTCGCTTTACTCAGGTTATCACAAAGACGGAGGAATAATGTTTTGAGAGCAGAGGGGGGAAGAGAACAGGCTAGACAACTGTGCCGAGACAGAGAGGGAACATTAATAATTACAGAGAGCAAGCCAGAGAGAGAGGGAGAGACACACAGAGAGAACGAAAGAGAGACTCAACATGCAAGAAAGACAGCAATTAGTGGAAGTCTAAATAATACACAGCTTCAGGATACAAAGGTTTAAGTGTAATTCTTGCTCGGAACAAAGTCAAGTTAAGCAATATAAGTTCCTGCAAAAGTTCCTGAGAACTTTGCACTCTTTGTTCTATCTTGGTTAGAGCAGTGAGACACATTAATCATCAGCCTGGAAGTCTGTCTGAAAACCCACAGCAGCAGACAGAAGGTGACACTCTCCCATTCAGAGGCGTCATCCAAATAAGACAATATTATCGGAGCAGTTTTACTTTAAAGTTCTACTTTAAAGTTCTGCGCTGGGTGTGTGTGTGTGTGTGTGAGTGTGCCTCATTGCAAAGATGGGAAGTATTGCCCCTGCATTGGAAATACATATTCAAATTAATGGTTACTCTGTTTTGTTTATTGTGTAAATTGTATTTGACAGGTACGACAACCTCATAAAATCTGTTACAAAACACTTATGTAGGCAGTATTTTTATATTAAAACAAAAAAATATTAAACTACTTTCTGGCAGAGATAAGTTTTTAATACGGTAAAAATAACCAAAATGTATTGTCCCATATTGGTGTTACTTAGCTTAGTGAGGCCCATTCAATGTTATTAACTGTAAGAGCCACTGTGGGAGGACCAGCATGGGCATGGTATTATGGGTATTCTCTACATCAAATCCCATGGCCTTCCCTTCAGCTTTAAAACCTCCTGCTGTTAAAACAATCAAGACCTGGGAAACTGTTAAAGTAGCTCACGCAAATAGAAACAATATTTGTGCAAACGCCTTGTCTCAAGCCCTATGGTGAATCTGTGCACAGATTCCATGACTTAAGAATGCAAATGACTTTAAAAAAGCAATATGTATTAATTACATATTTATGCCTCCAGTATATACTAATATATTTTGAGAAATGTTATTGAGACATGTTATTTTGATACATATTATTGATATTTTTTCCCCTTTCTGGTCCAGTGTTAGCTGCTAAATATAGTGTAGAGAGAAAAAGAGAAAGAATAGGAGGGAAGTTGATCAAAAAACCACAATTGAGATGTGAGAAGTTGTGGTTTGTTCACTGACAGCTGTCTCTTACCATGGTCCGGCAGGTACGGGGAATAAGGGCATCCAAAGAGGCACCTGTGATGCGTGGAAACACAATCATTTATTTAATAAATTATTATAGCAGAGTGGCTCATTGAATGGCAGCAAATGGACAAGGCATCACTATCTCTACCTGATAGTAAGGTTACAGTTATTGTGTACACACTTAAATTAACTTAGATTTCCTGGTACTTGAATCAGTGTTGAAAACCATCGGTCTGTATCAGAAGCATGCATGGCTAATCATAATCACAGCAACCATGTATTAAGTAGCAGGACACTTTGAGAAATCCATTGTCAATCATAAGAATACATACTTTAAGCTGTTAATTGAAAATTTTAACAGATATAATGAACTGAATGTAAATAATTAAATGTATTGTGCATAAAGACTGCCCCAACATATGTAACAAGGTTGGGATAAATTCACTTTATTTCACTAAATTCTAAATGTAAATAGAATCTGCAATTCACATAAGAATGTTTAGCTTTTGAACTTTTAAGAAAATCCACTTTCTGAATTGACTGAATTGAAAGTGAATCAACCCTAACGCGAATATGCAGACATGTACAACTACAGCATTATGTAAAGCATGAACATCATAGTCCATACAAAGGAATTATCCAACCGCACACTGTTAGACTTTGTTGTTAACTTACATCTTTATTTTCTTTAGAAAATTAGGCTTGAGAAGTGAACAATGCGTTTCGCTAGTTGCTTCCTCAGGTTGGCTCATTTCCATGATTGACATCATGTTTACATCATTAAAACAACTTTCCCTGGAGTCGAATAAGAGTCTCTCCAACAGCAAGTGTGAAAACAGACATATAGATGGAAACATAAACAAATGCCAAAATGAATCCATTTCATTTTAATCAAGCTCAGGATACCCTGAATCTGTCAGCTCTTCAACAACAATAACTTGAATGACTGTTTTTATCTGAACAACACAAGCTGTTGTTTACCTGTAAAAGTGACCTGTGTCTCTCTCTCTCTCTCCTCACAAACGTACACCCCATATAAGAGGACTCCAATCATGCATGAAACTGTCAGGTAACACACTACCCTCTCCCACACGTGTGTTGCAGATGGTTACCAATACTGCCAGTTTCTACAGACAAAAATATTCAAACTGACAACCACAACAGACAAAGGAAAACAAAAATGAAACATTTAATTCTTCATGTAGTATATTCTGTATTTCTCTGTGTCACCATTTGACCTAATTTGTTCTTTTGGGCTTGTCATGGCAAAGCAGCTCATCCAGCAAACATGCCTGATGAGGTGTGAAGCCTGCACCCAAATCCAGCGCTCCTACCCTCTGCCCACATTCCTGCTCTGCTCTGCTCTGCAGCCCACTGGAGGTAGACATCACTCACCGGCAGTCTTGGGGTCAGATGCAGCCATCGCTATTCCAACCTGAAACCAGTGAGGCACAGCAGAGATCATGACAACACACTTACCTTACATCCTATCTCCACAGTCTCACACATAGTCAGCTCTGCTTTCAGAGCTGGTGTTGAGATGCAGTAAACAAAGTAATAACAAAACATAATGGAAAAAAGACCATTTAACATGTACTGGATATTGATAATCTTTTATTTAACTTAACAAAAGCATGTTTCATTCCATTATCCTGGAGAATAACTGGACATATTAGACCATGGTGCATGGCGGAGTAGGCAGTGGACACTTTGGGAGAATGCAATTCAAATTGAGTGTGAGCACAAATGTAAGCCAAGATTGAGAATTTGTAATGCTTTGAAAAATATATAAAGATTATACGTTACTTGTAAACAAAGACTCAAAGGCCAACCAAAAAACTAAAATAATCCTCCATCTTGGGTTTCGACTGGGTTAAATATTCGTCGCCCTGCCATTCATATACCAGACACATTTCAAGACACACTTGAGTTCGCATTCATTGCAGCTACCAGTGAAGAAAAGCAAATCACGGGGATAACAACTTGGCAAATAAGGTTAAATGAACTTCTGATGACAGCTTGGAATGCACATTTATTAGCTGTCAGAGTTAAAAAAAAAAAAAAGTACATGTACTGTAGATTAATAAAAAAAAAAGGCTTGAAATATATGATGAAATGTGTCCATTAGGAGGGGAGGTACTGTGGACTTTTAGATCTTCACCCCTGGCTGGGACAGTTGGCAGGTGGAAATGGCTGGCAGGGTTATTGTGGTTGACATTACGTGGGTGAGGGAACAACCTGGTCGCCACGGTAAAGAGGACAACGCTCCGGAGTTCCAGGTGTTGGTTGCTCCTGGCGACTGTGTGGGAGCTCTAGAAGTCCAGGTGTTTGTTGCCGGAAGAGCCGGAGCCACAGGCTGAACCCGCCATGGACGCTCCTGCCAGCTCCCCCCTGCTCACACGACTCACAGTCTCTGACAAGTCTGGAGGCAAATGCAGTCTCTACAGAGATGAGAGAGAGGTAGAGAGGGAGAGAGAGAGAGAGAGAGAAAGAGAGAGAGAGAGAGAGAGAGAGAGAGAGAGAGAAAGAGAGAAACAGAGAAAGAGAAAGAGGGACAGAGTATTAGATCAGCAAGTATGGGTAAAAAAAAAGAAAACACATAGATCAACATGGATGGTACACTTCAGTGATGTTCATTCACAGAGAGCCATGTTGGGTTGAAATTGCATTAGATGCTTCAGCACTCCCCTCAGCACTGGCAGTGTGGAGTAAACCTGCTAGCGTGCTGCTAAATGCCTCAGAGAGCTTTAGGTCTGTTACAGCTCACAGGGAATATGCTGTGTGTGTGTGTGTGTGTGTGTGTGTGTCGGGAGGGGTGCGGTGGGGTGTTTTGAGAAGTTATGTATGGGACATGAGAGCGTGAATTTATGTGGAGGGGAAGGAGAATGTGTGTTTGTGTGTGTGTATGAGTGTGCGCGCGCATGTGCCTGCTCCGGATGTGTATGTGTTTGCATTTGTGGAGATTGCAAAAGTATTTGTAACCCAGATGATTAGGTTTAGCTAATACCAGAGTCATTAGAATCAAGCGTTTTAGCTGAGTAACTTGTTCCTTAGTAAAGCTTATCTGTGGAGCCGCCCTGTGCCAACTCGAAGCACAAAGACGCAAGGAGGTTAATGAGGGCCACTCACGTAAAGCCCCCTAACGCCAACACGCTAACTGCTGGAAAGCTTTAGAGGGGCTACACTGCAAGAAAGGCCGCCAATGGCCCTCCATGAACAAAGTCCTGAAGAGGTGTTGAGAGCGTGAGAGGAGGTGAAGTATCTCCTGAGTCAAGTGTGTGCCTGACAATGGTGGAGAGCGGCATGAGTGTCTATAGAGGAAATAAACCAGAATGCAGGCATCCCCGGTACAAGGAAAGTTAAACCCTGTAATTTGCCCCTGAAAGAATCTGCCATGACATCTGAAACCCACTGGTCAAAACCTCCACTCCCACCCCACCCCACCCCAGCCCTCTAAACCTCCCCTGCCCACCACATCCTTGCCCCCTCCAGCCGTGCAGCTTTACAAGAGTCCCTCCACTCCCACAGATACTTATCTCCTTCCTAATGACTAGGTGTTTGGGTACAGGGGTTAACAGCGTCATTACTAGGAGATAATTCACAAGGACTACACAACACCCCTCGCCCCTCTAGGGTAGACAAGACTACTTCCTACTTTTGCAGCATACTGTTTTTTTTAGGGATTTATGATGTCTAAATATCTGAATTTGAATTGCAGAATGTTTTCCCTTCAGTAATCTTCATGCCTGATATGAAACCTCCTGCTCTTGCTGCTGTGGCTCAGAGGTCAGAGGTGTGTCATGCCCAAGTGGTCTCCTTCTGTCTGCTGAACTCGTTTCCTTTGTGTGTGTCAGAAGACCGTTTGTCAGGCAAGCGGAGAAAACAAGAGGAATAGCTGTCATGCAGCCCTGCAGATTATCTGGGAGCAGGTGAAGCCTTGAGACATTGTTAAAGACCTATAATTTAATGTGGGATGGTAAGGTAAGGTGACAGAGGCCTTAAAGGGGCAAGAAGATTCCCACTGGGAGAATAAATGGAGATACATAATGTGTAGCTGGGCGTAAACTAACTCCTTGCGACACAAAACCACAATAAGAATTAATAGGTTGACAGAAACATACATGCTAAATTCGATTAAGTTTACTCTGTATGCAAATCTTTCTCTCTCTCTCTCTCTCTCACGCACACAAAATTTCAAACATCCATGCAAACTCATATATTGGCCTTGAGGGGGCCTCCAGAAGCTCTGCTTCCACCCCTGCCAAAGCTCACCTGTGTAACCTTTCGTGTCTACAGCTCACTCGAGTGTGATTGAAAAAGAAAAACAATGCATTGATCAAGCCTGGGCTCAGTCCTGCTAAGTGCACTGCAGCGGAAACACGGTAGAGAGAGGGTAGGAGAAAAATCAATCACATATACATCGTCCTCGGTGGGTGAGTAAAAAAAGACATCACACCGTTGTCTGGCTGTCACGCACCCACAGGCCTGGCTACCCCGTGTCTGTTTGGCTCTGGGCTCTGGGAACCCACTGAGCATGTGCAGAGCGAAGGTCAAACCAATCCAGAAGTGCAGCTCGGCTCCCCTAACCTTTGAGTTCAGGGGCAGACCAGAACAATCAATGGCAACATCAAAGTTGGAGGGAGGAGCAGACAAAACCAATCGATAGGTTTGACACACAGAGGGAAAAGACAGCCCAGTAACACTGTCAGCAACCATCCCAGGACATTCAGTGACGGCAGATATAAGAAAAGATGACAACACAATGTCCCACTGTGTCCCATGTCCCATTAACTGATGTCAAATTTAATCTCAAGTCAACTAAACTGAATGAAGACCATCCAAGTACAAGATTCAGTTCATTTCACCCTGATTTGAAATTTACACCCACATATAATGTAAAGCTTAGACCGATGTTTGCAGTGCACCATGGTACATTCAGCAGTGATAGGCCAACTGCGGGGTTGCCATGAACATATGCATTGACACCAAATGAATGGAGGTCAGTGTAGGACTTAGACAGACATAGCCAGGGAGGCTCTGAGTCTGCTTCCCTACGACCTGCACACTCCATGATGTAAACAAGGACATCCGGAAAACCCTCAGAGGCATAGTGGGGTGTATGTGTGTGTGAAGTCTTTCTCTGCTGCCTGGCAACCTTCAGGGGGGGCGGAGAAAGAGAAAAAAAAAATAGGAGGGGGGGGTGTGGGGTGGGAGTGGACGGCGGGAAAAAAGTCCATTGGCTGTGGCACATGGGGGGATTGTGAAAATGGGTATGTGCCACAATGTTAGCATGAGACTGTGTGTGTGAGAGTGTGTGTGTGTGTGTGTGTGTGTGTGTGTGTCTGTGTGTGTGTTGGAGCTGTGATGTCAGTGTTCCCTCCCTGGTGGCAGGCAGGAGTAAAGGTCTGTGGTTCAGCTCTGCTCCACAGCCAGAGGGGCTGGGGCCATGCTGGCAACAGGGTGAGGGGTGACAAAGCCCCAAACGAGCGCTAAGCACTTGAAATGAGCCCTCAGGGCCGGCCCACAGACTGGCTTTGCCTAAGAGGGTTACTAATATCACCCCACAATGGACAATTCCCTTCAGCTTACTAAACACCCCAAAGACCAGGTGCTTAAAGAATATGGTGTTTGACGCTGGCCGTAACTGGTCACTCACAATCTCCACATACAGCAGTGGTTGCATGTACATATCGCGTCAGTGGTTGATGGGAAGCAGGGGCCAGAAAAGGCACCAAGTTAAGGATTTTAACATTTTTGTTATGCTTTTGTTTCGAGTGTGACAACTTGATATAAGTGCATAATTTTCCAAGATCCAAATAGACTAATTTTCCCAACTGGAGCTTAAAAGGAGCCCACTCACACAAAGCAGCCCCATCAAAGGCATTCCACTGGTGGTAACGGCTTGCTAATGACTGGAGTATTAGGTGCTAATTTAACGAGTCATTTCTTCCATAGAGTTTTAGCCACACTTTCAAAAGGCCCGTGTCACTGTACAGCTTAGAACTCTGGGAAACCCAACACCCTGTTGGAACACATGACGATTGGTCTGGCTGTTCCAATCAGATTAGCTGATGTTGGAACATGCTCATGGAAGTGACACGATATTTACCATAAACACCTACTTAACACAATCATTCTTGTAATTTTGTCAGCATATAAGCTCTATTAAGTCAGTGAAATGACAGAAACAAAACATAGTAGGCTATCACTAAGTTAAAATCATTACAACCGCAGAAGAAACAATGACCAAGCAATCTGTCTATATGCTGTGATGCATGAATAAGCAATTCCGGTAATTCCACTGATGCCAAACAACACATGAAGCTATTTTTCCTTCACCATGCTGTAGTTTGCATGGATCTATATGCTATACGTCCAGTATTCATGGACAGTGGTCACATTAGGGGTGAAACCTTGTGCCAATTCCATTTCCCCGAGCAGCCAAGCTGCAGTGCAGCCACTGTAAACTAATGTCTACGTCTGTCCATGACACCAGGTCAATGTCCTCCATTTCCAATCCCATTTCTACCACAGGCCAAGGGTCAAAATGGTAAGAGAACGTTTCCCGGCTGAAATTGGTAGAAATTTCCCAGACTTGCTGCTCTATCCAGTCACTAAAACCAAGCTAAATCACCTCCCAGCACCGTAATCCCTCACACCTATAAAGTTACACTGCATTGTGTGGGAAATCATTTGCTGAACCTATAGGAACTAGTATTAACTTCAGCAAACCAAAACCCACATAATGAGGTGATGTTCTTTTCTATTCTAGGAACAAACTATCATCACATTTACGCTGGCAATTTCAGAGAATACTTCCGCTACCCTGCCAGAGAAAATGCAGAAACAGCCCAGCATAAATCCCATCACTTTGGTAATTCTAGCCCACCTGCACCTAACAAAGGCTGACAAGAAGCTCTACCTTCCTCTTCTTTTGTGGTTACAAAGAGAGTGCAACACGATCCCTGGCCTTGCCCTAAGAATAACCTGTTGACTGGGAAGCTTTTCATCCCTCGGATTTTGGTAATTCTACAATTAAAAACAAAAAAATCCTTCTATCGCTCTTATTTAATTCCCCCCCCCCCCCCCCCCTTATATTTCTCTCTTACCTGATCACTCTATTGTCAAACAAATATTGTCAGGGCACTATGGACCTGATCCTTGCACTCCTCACTTTTGGTCACATGTAATGTTGGTGATCAAGGAATTTATGCTTATTCAACCATTGCAATCATTGTAAGTCGCTCTGGATAAGAGCATCAGCTGAATGCCTAAAGTATAAAATGTTATATGTAACATGGAATGGCAGGTGCATCCCTCATATGCATTTCCTGGATGTAATTTTACTGTTTTATTGGCAAGTGTGCGGTTTGAAAATCATGCATGTGAATGAGTGTTGTAAGTGAAAGAGAGAGACAGAGGGAGAGGGAGAGAGAGAGAGAGAGAGAGAGAAGAAGAAGAAGAAAAAGAAGAAGCAAAAGTAGGCTCATCTCATGTTTCTTTTCGGTAATTGGGTGATGGTCACCTGCTTGCCATGTCACCTGCCGTCTGACCCAGGATAATCCCAGAGGCAGGCATACAGACAGTCAGGCGGACCGACAGATAGACAGATACAGACACAGGCTCCACATCTCTTCTGCTTCATGGCTAATGCATCTGACAGAGTAGGCAGGCAGGAGAGGGATGAGTAAGCATTCTGAGTGTAATTATATTCCCAAACATTGAAAGAATGGGAAGGGACTAATAACCCACTGAATTTCATTAAAACTGAGCATGTCCAAACAGGAAATTGATTAGCTGACAATATTTCTAGGTTTTTAATACCTAATGGAATGTTTATTCTTTTTCTCTTGAATAGCCAGCTCCTCACTTACCCTTCACGCTCCAGAGGCTGATGTAAAACAGCGTTTGATAGTATCTGTCATGTTACCGAGCACGACATGCATAGGAATCAGTGAGCTCCGACGATGCTTCTGAATAACCAGACGGACAAACAAGGGCCAAAGTGTAACTGTACTGTAACACAACAACTTGACTTGTTATCTCTGTCGTCATCATCATCTTCTTCAGCTGCAGCCTCCGCTGGGGGCTTCTGCTCCGGCCTGTCAAGAGCTTTGACAGGGAAGGCAGCGTGGGGCCATTTTGTCTCTTTTCAGTTTGGTTTTGTTTCTCTTTGGAGGGCAGTGTTGGTTTGGACCGTGGGCATTGTAGGGTGAGGGGGGCGAGGGCACGTTGACCCTTGTGGGGGTGGGGAAGAAGGGTGTGTGTGTGTGTGTGTGTGTGTGTGTGTGTGTGTGTGTGTGTGTGTGGGGGGGGGTTAGTTGGTGTTATGGACTTGGGCACAGCCAGAGAGTGCTGGTCCACCCCTGGAGTGACACTGTGCCTGGGGAGAGAGGGAGAGGGGTAGAGGGCGTAGAGTACAAACATGTCTAAGTGCTGCCTTCACTACCGATAGGCCCATAGCAAAGAGCACGGCTGCATGGGTTATGACAGCATATCTGGGGGACCTCTTGTGCCCTCCACCCCTCAAACACACATTTTACCCCTCAAACCATGACTCTGATATTATAGTCCTCGGGTTAAAACACCCCTGACACTTTGGGTAAGAGCTGATTTTCTAGTGCAATATAGATGCCCTGTTACAATAATCACACTCAGATGAGAAAAATTTCCTAAACATCCTGGTCATAATCTTATAAAAATGCTCTGATAGCAACAGCTAGAGCTGAATAAGGCTATATCTTGCCCCACAATCCAATTCACCATAAGCAACGTAGCCCAATTATTCTCAGTAATAAAGTTACCACATTATTACAGAAGCACACAGTATGAGAAATCAACTGACTGTAATTCCTTGGACAATGTCAGATTATGGCTTAAGATCCTCCTGCTAACTGGCTCTCTCTCGCAGCATCAGTCACCATGAATAAAAGCCAGAGTATTACCAAGGATATTTTATCATGCATTATTCATGCTTTTCTCTGTTGCACTCGCTCTACAAATGCACACCCGCATACACACACACAGACAAACAGACACACACACTGCCACTTCCGTATGCGTGTGTCACACAGAGGTATTTACAACACAAGCGCACAAAGCTGACTAGTACGACTTGGCCTTCCTCAAACCCAGCCTTCCCTCCTACAGAACCTTCAGTTTCTTCCTCTTCTTTTGCACCGTGACGGGGTTTCACACAGTTTACAGGCATAACATTTGGCAAAGCGAAAGGTCGTCTGGAGGTTACTGTGTCAGCCTGGGTAAGAGGCTGACCCCTTGGGAGGGGTGGCGGGGCAATCACTCTCGCACAAGCATAGTCTGTTATTGTGCTAGATAAAGACCAGGATGGAATGGAACAGATCAGAATGGGAAAGAGTAGCAGCGGAGGAGGTAGAGGAGAAAGATGACAATATATTATCTGCCATTTTAAATATTTCCAGTGTTGTCCATGATGATGTTAGTGCTATGGTTGTCACCACAAGTTTGTGAACATCTCTCCGCACTGCCTGCTACAACTTGTACTGTGCATTTAGAGTTTTGTTGAGTTGTAAGGCACCGGACCCGTGAGGAAAAGAGAAAAATGAAGCAGTCTGTCTTTCTCCCTGCTCAGCGCCACAAGGAACAGCCCAATACGGCAGCACATATGTTTACTCCTTAGTAGAGGAGGTGGAACAGAGAATAGACGAGACAAAGGTAGAGGTGTGCGTCGGTGCTATTGCCACGTCAATGTTCTGCAGTGGGTACTGCTATTACAGGACTATGTACTGCAAGTCAACCATCTTGAAATCTTCAGGAACTATCCAAGCAATCGCATGGATACTGACAACATTTACCTGCATCCAGGAGGTAAGTGTGTCTGATTTCTTGGATATTCTCTGAGGATTCCAACGTTATTTGCTGGCAAAACAGAGGAACAGTTTGAAGGGAGGAGACAGAAAGATCGACAGAGAAAAGTTGAATAAACGGGGGTAAACAGTAAAAGGAAAAGACTGATTCTTCTCTGTAACTCAAGACAAAGAGAGGAGATTAATTGGAAAGAAAATCCACCTTCATGTCTACGTGACGTGAAGGGGACAGCAGGTCAACGTGTGAAAGCGTGTGATCTTGACCTTTTGTGAGTATACCTAAGAGAGATGTGTGCATCTTAATTGTGGATGACACAATTATGCAAGATAATGTGCCTGCGTGTTTGTAATACTTATGGTGTCTGTGTGTGTACGTGTTCATGTGTGTGTGTGTTTGCGCGCATCCGTGTCTGTTAGACAACCCAGATGAATAAAGGGGGGTGGGTATAATCCATCACCAGTTGATAGTCCTCACAAAAAAGGAGCCCTTTTTGCTGAGAGGACAGCCCTTGTGCGGACAAAGACCACCATACTGGGGACTTCATAGGACCCAGCTGAAAAGGTGTTGCCCAGAGTAACCCCATTCACATTAACAGGCATGCTGGCCAAAGCCAGTCATTACTGCTGACTTGGACCAGCCGGGCCACACATAGACCAGCCTAGAGCCTCTAAGGCCATTCACTCCACATCAGCCCACAGGCAAAGAGCCTGAACTCTGCCACTGGGGAGCATCAGGAATTGTTACCATTCTATTCGACTGTCCGTCTTGAGCGCTTGAATATATGCAGCTTTTGAGCGAATTTATAAAAAGCTTGAATCTACAGTTTTACAGGGCAAGCCTTGAATCTTTGCCTATTCATGAAAATGTGGCAATAAGGGATACAAGATGATTTACTATCAGAGAGGAGGTGAAGAAATGTTAAGATAATGGTTCAGTATCAATCCAGTCTGGGCATTAAACTAAAACAGCTGGTCCAATATAATAGGTGGGGTAATAAAACACTGGTTGCTAGTAAGATGAGACATGTGGGAACTTCTGGTGCTCAGAACGCCTACAACACAGTTGCACAAACTTTTTGATGTGGACAGCCAACAGCCAAAAAGTAAACTGTTAGCGTTCTGCAGGCCACACAAGTGCTACTGGAAATAAGGTAATTTACAATTTTAACAACTTCCCAAGTCTTGCATCATTATAAAGCTTGTTAAAACGCCTTGTAATAAAAAAAGTGTTCTCAAAAACACAACTCAAAAGTAATTAACTTGCAGTAGAACAGAACAAAGAATCGCTTACCGCTTCCTGGAACACTTTGAAGGCTAGAGTTTCTTATGAAATGACACATTTGGTCAATAGGCTCTAGTTGTGGTAGCCCAGCTCTGGCCTAGAATATTGCAATACTGTGGCATACCTTCGCCTCCACTCATCATCGCACCACCACTCTCACTGTGACACTCTGAAATGAGGGTCAAGCCTTTCACAGTTACACAGTGGAATGCTATGAGAGGAAAGCTGGTGTACTCCCAGTTGAGTTCCACTGGAATCGCTGGGGGCTGAAAAGCTTTGCTCCACTAACCTACTGAACTCCTAACAGCACTCTGGAAAAACCAAATCTGACCTATTCACCATGCATCTCCACTCTGCTGCAAACTCGCTGCACTATAGAAGAGAGATGCCGAAAAGACAAGCCGAAGCTAGAGGGATAACGTACTAACTGCAATGCCCAAATATTAACTTGGCAAAATTCTCGGATCCAAAATCTGGGGTGAATAATGCTTGACTTAATTTGCCAATTACACCGAATGTAGATACTTAAACATGTAACCTTGTACATTGGATCATAGGACACACAGACACCTGACAGTCTCCCTCTATGTGCCCCCCACTCAGCCAACCCCACCTCCACCTCTCCTCTCCAGCACCATCCCTGTGGGCAGGTGGTTGTGTAAATTTAGCCACAGCTAGGTGAGGTGCATCCTGGGTAGACGGTGGGCAAAGCCACCTTTAGGGTGTTCAGGATGTCAGAGGGAATGAGACATCACCTCGACCGCCCTGTCAAAAAATTCACCACCTTCCATTTTCCCCATAACCCCTAGGTCCAAAAAGCACCATGGGTGATGGGGATTCTTGTTTTGTGTTTTTTAATTTAGCCTGAAACACACCAGCCATTATCTAACCTAGAGCACCGGCTGAGTGTTAATTGTGAAGCATTACTAAGGCTATTAAAACACTGAGCCAGGGCCTGGGGAGAATGCATGCTAAAGTTAAAAATCAGACAGACAGTGCTAAATGCATGTGATACCCTCTCTGCAAACGACCCCTATAAGAGTTGGCACTACAGAGACCGTTTGGAGTTTTAAAGCAATGACAACAAACATAACAAAATAATATAAAAACTGTTTTTTTTACACAAGAAAAAATAAAGCTGGCGGTTTGCAGCAATGTTGCCAAACGTTTGTGGTAATGACTTTTCAATTGGAAATTTATACAGATTAGTTTATGGAGACTGGAAAAACCAGATTGGATACTCTCTCCATTAAAGATTTGTAACCACAAGGCTATTATAAAACATGATATTCAATATCAGATGTCTGATAAAGACTGTAGTGAAATCCTGGTGAGGCGTTTTCTTCTTAATGAGTGTCACGCTTGGTCACTCCAGTGGATCTACTAATTATCTACAGGCGCTCCTCTGCTCCAGTTGTTCGAACAGAAGCTCTTGTTTCACACAGAAATTTCCATGAATGCCAAATGTTTCCTGTAAATTTACCATTATTGGCTAATATTACCAAACCTGTTCCAACGTCTTGTGGCATATCACAAATAAACCACAAGTTTACACATATATCTAAATTGTGTAAGTGTGAATCACAAAAAATACCATGTAAAGCTGAACAATTAATCATAGATAATCGCGTGTGATTTTATGTTCCACGATTAATATTAATGTAATTTGATGTTATTGAAATGTTTGTTATATTTTCAATTCCTCTGAAAGTCCCGGTGTGGTATATCAATGTCTTCCATTATGTGAGACCAATCACAGCCTTTGAATGTGCAAAGTGCGCCCATGGGACAGAGAGACCTTAGTGTGTGGAAAATGTTTTAGTTCCTAAAAGTGGTTCATTGTCTGTCATTTGGAGATTGAAGATTTGGTTTTATATCAGATGAAAACAAACAAGAAAAAATTCTGTGCTAGGTTTGCCTTAGGATTGCAGCAAAGTAATAAAGCAGTAATTATTCATTAATTGAAGTTTGTAAATAAGGATCACTATAAGAGTAAGCGGTAAGAAGCAAGAAAACAAGACATTCTAGTTGCTGCTACTTTGACAGATTCAGCATTGAAGAAGTGAAAATGTAAAAAAAAAGCACAAAAGTGCAATAAAAGATTTTTCCCCCCCTGAAACCAAGACAAATAATGGTAATCACAATATATAGCAAAATTATCAGGATTATAATTTTTGCAATAATTGTACAAATTATACAGAACCTCAAAGGTGTAAAGGTCCAAGGATATTAGTTGTTCAAAAGTGAGGAAAAACAGTAGCACCATCCCAGCTCCAGGTGGGGATGTATTGGACGCACAGGCAGCCATTTTAACTGATTCAGAGGTCATTGGAGCTGGAGGGATCATCAATGTCAAAACAAAGGTTCAGTCTGAAGTGTGCTGTATGTGTATACAGGGTATATCTGCAGGTAACAAGCTGCTGTCATAGTAACTTAGTTAGCAAGGCGACTGAAACTCCACAGTCACAATCAGACTAACTAAAGATAACAATCCCTATCTTACAAAACTGTATCTGACAAAATAAACAAATTGCTGGGATTTCAGTCTCTCTAAGATTTTGCATTCTGTAATTATTAGAGACAAAGTGTTTGATTTTGCAGAGGATTTTCAGAAAAATTGTGAGGCAAAAGGGCAAAGTTGTGATCTGCTGTTATCTCCTTTGCTTAAGAGAATTTGTGTGATTTGAAGTTTTAGGCTATCTGATTGTTCTAAAAGAAAGAGAGAGCTTTTCTGTGGATAGGGTGGAGAGTGGATAAAACCTCAAAATGCTGGTCAGGGAACTGTTCGTTCTGCCAAAAACCTTTGATCATAAAAGTGCAAAATCCTGAAGGGACTGATTAGCAAGAATATTGGTTTGATAGTGTGCAATTATTGTCCAATTGTGTTGTCTTAACTATAGTTTAAAATAAAAAATAAGGCTAAGCACAGAGACAGATACAGAGGACTGTCGAGTTGAAAAGAATAACAAAATTGGGAGGCATTCCAAATGTGACTATCAGCTTCTTCATTCTCCCTGATGCCGAGTTAGGCGTTTTGCTGGGAAATGGGCGGCCTGCCAGATTGGGGCCAAGTCAGAGTTGTCAGGGGATTACAGTTCTGCCTTGCTCACTGCAGGGGGTGCGGAGTGGGCCTCAATTACCCTGGAGCGGCTTGTTTGATTTGGCCCGGCACTTTTGGGGACAGACCAAAAGCTGAATAATGCACCATTAGCAACTCAAAATCCTGCCCTAAAATGAGTCCACTTATGCATCACATACAGTAATTGTGTGTCTATCAAAGGCTGGCAGGTCTACACCAATTACTCTGATAACAACAAAACAATCTATGCATAATATTATCAGCCGAACACCTGTGGGCAGGCCCAAACATCCAAGCTTCCTCGTCTAAAACTTCTACATTGCATGCAAAACTTGTCACCGACACTCTGCAGCGAAATGAACTGTCAACTTTAGACTACTAAAATACTAAAATGTAAGGTTGCTCGGAAATAATATGGAAGAAGGGTGCGATGGTGGAACTGTTTATATTTGTATTTACAAATACAGCAGAGGGGGAGAAGGAGAGAGAGAGAGAGAGAGAGAGAGAGAGAGAGAGAGAGAGAGAGAGAGAGAGAGAGAGAGAGAGAGAGATCCCCCTGCTCTGGCTACAGTTGGAGCTGTGCAATTGAATTTCACAGGATATGAGGCAGCAAATGGCATGTAAAGGCTGAAGCGTCAGACGGTTGCTGCTCCACGGGCCAGCCAGATAAGGGAGGTGTAAGTGAAATCATTAGGTAACTCTGCAGGGCATCGGGGGCAGTCTGGGGTTGGCAGGGGGCTGTGAGAGCCAAAGGTCCTCCTTGAGCTCCATTGAACACCCACTCAGCCTGATATACATGCACTTACAAACACACAAGGAAAATCACTTACACAAACACAAGCTCCAAGACAAATAAGGACTCAAGACACACACACATGGGCAAACAATCGCACACTGTTTTTTTTCCACACACACACACAAACGCGTGCACACAAATACACACACGCAAGCACACACAACACACACACACACACACACACACACACCACTTCAAACTGCAGACGCCTCATTGAGGTATCAGCCCCAGTGATTGTGTTTGTCCACCTGGGTATGAAAGAGCCATTCTGGCCTGCGTGGCGGAGACAGCAGTGTGGTACAGCTCAAGCCGGAGCCCAGCTAGGCTACGTCTGTCTCAGGCTCTCAGGGAGGGGAGCAGCCAAGTGTGGATGCACCTCATTACCTCACTCATCCACACACCAATTACCCCTAAATAAATACACCCAGCCCACAGGCAGCAACAATGACATCCAGCCTGAAAGGGAAGAAAGGACGCCGTTCAGAAAGCATTTGCACGCACAGAAAAGTCCTGTTGGATAATGATGAAAAAGAGTACAGAGAAAAGAAGAACATGCAGGGGGCTCCAAGTCTTTTAAAGAGCTCAAAGACGAAATGGGGAAAGAGAAAGAATGAAACAAACACCAAGCAAGCAGAGTGAAGTGATTCAGAAAATGATAATTTCTTGCTAAATTTCACCCAACACATCCGAAAATGATTGTTGTGTGGGGGGAGGGGCAAAGTTTAATTGTTTTAATGCAAGCAGCCATGAGATAGCTCTGGCGCAGACTAAAATGGTGATCATTGTAGAGCCGACACATATTTGCATGTAAGACGGACCGCTTGGGGTGACGGTAACAGCAGTGTGTCCACAGGCCAAAGAGGGCTCTCTGAAACATCAGCTAAACCACAGTGCATCTACAAAGAGAATGGACCAGCACTTGTGTCCAAAAGGCTTGATCCCCAGAAAGTTTTACAAAATATGGCAGGTGGTATGTGATGAGAAACAAGAACTATTTTGCCTCCCTAAATATGAGAAACCACTTTCAGCAATAAACAATGACAAGCCTCTGGTATAGGAGTGAGAATAGCAAAGGATTTGAAACATGGAGAAAAGGTGTGTGGAGGAGAAAGGAAGACAGATGTGGTTTCAGGGAAAGGGAGGGGGGGGTATAAACTGGGAGAGGAAGCCAAGGGAAGTCCAGCTCCTCTCCCTCCTTCATGCACCCCCCCTCCACCCCCCACCTCCCTCCATGTGGGATCTTTCTGCATGAGTGACTCTGTCGTACCTGGGGGACAAACAGTCTCTCTCTCTTTCTCTGTCTGTCTCTCTCTCTGCCCCAATTCCTTCCTACCTCTCCTCTCGTGTGGCGGTGCTGCGACTGTGGTCTACAGAGAAAGACTACGGCGAGCCAAGTCTAGTTAGTCCTACGGGACTGAGAGGCAAAAAGGGCCTGAGGACTAAAGGAATAAGTGAAATATCAGAACATGAACATGGGGACTCGGTATTTAATCACAGCTGTGTATCATAGAATAATCTGGACCAAGAGGTATTCAAATGATATTTCTCAATCAAGGCACACCTTGTACAGTAGCTCAACCATTTTTCTCATGGCACCCAAAGGCAAGGGAGGGATGATTCACTTCCCCCTCTGACACCTGGACATGTCAGGTGATGGGTGGATCTGTACAGCGGCGGAGGGCGTGCATCGGGACGTCACCCCTGATAGGCTGTTCTCCAGTCACCAGGACGCATGATCGCATCCCGACCGCATAACACACCCACACGACCTGAGCCGGCCGGTTCACCTGACCAGAGGCAGATTCCTGTTCAACAGAAACAACGGCTGGGAACGTGTCTGTTTTCCACGCTGTTGGTTCTGCGTATTAGATTGAAGGTGATGGATGGAATGGAAGTGAAAGGAGCAGGTTCATTAGGATTCCGTCCTGATGGAGGGTTAATTGAGGGAGGGCATGCTGGGCAGGTCTGGTGCCACAGGTAGGTGGAGTAGCGTCGACATGCTGTGGCAGCATAGTCGGGATTCCTGGTGTACAGAACAACTGCAAATGCACACGCAGCGCTCAGTATGAAGTCTGTGAAGGCCTCAGTCTGGCCTTTCACTCACCACTATCTCTT
Organism: Centroberyx gerrardi; assembly: GCF_048128805.1. Taxonomy (NCBI): domain Eukaryota; kingdom Metazoa; phylum Chordata; class Actinopteri; order Beryciformes; family Berycidae; genus Centroberyx; species Centroberyx gerrardi. Next base: position 19,223,096 of record NC_135997.1, read on the forward strand.
TAACACAGGTTGGGCTCGCAGGACCAATGACTCCTGGTACCTGCGGCTGGGTCTATAAATAGAGGCGTCCCTTCACCCTCTCTCTCTTCATATTCCCTGCCTGATGTGGCCTGGAGGCTCCTTCTGGGAGCTGCAATGTTTTTGTTAATTTCCTGCACTCTACAACACCCACACATACTGTTGTCAAAGCCTGCAACCCCATTCACACACACTGTTGTACTGATGAACACATCCCATTCTCTTTAAGGTTAATGTTTGTGGCTGTTTTGGTTTGATTAAGGAAATGGTATGATGCAATGATGCCCCACACACACACACACACACACACACTTACACTTCAATAAACAAGACATTCAGAAAGTGTGTGAAACATGGAAGTGATGTGCAGCCAAACAACAATGTTCTCTGGAATCTAACTTCCTTTGTAGAAAGGTTTGCGTGACCCGAAGGTTTCACAAGGTACCTACGCCTGGAAGGAATGTACAGAAGCTACGCAGGATCCCAGAGAGTACACACCCACAGATGCTTGGTGATGTGAACGCTCCACAAACACAGAAACAAAAGGGAATCTTTCTGCTCCTGTTCCTATCTATCACTCTAATATGGCCACTAGGCTGGATCTCACATGCCAGCCGGTTCTGTCTTTTACAGAACAAATGGAAAATGTTTTATGAACTTTCAAATTCTATATTTCCTGAAGAATGCTGAATTTCAAATACAGGTGGATTGTCGCTGACACTAACTTGTGCAGACTTTTTAAAGCCCTCTGGTTTTCATGAGGATGCTTCAGTTTCACACTTATATTTATATTTTGCATACACTAATGATATTTTATTTTCATAAGGGCCCCACTATTTTATACTGTATACATATTGATGTTTTTATATTTTACATTATATATACAGTATATACCTATATAGCAAATATGTTTATTCATACCTATATTTACATATACATATATGTACTGTTATTATGGACACTTAGCTTGCGGCCACACTGATTCCGTACAGAATTACAGTTGGGCTTTTCTGGAACGTCGACAAGGTGCGTCAAATACCCCCTGTTCCCCAGAGGATTCTTATTTGGATATGCAAATATGCAAAACAAACAAGGCAAATGTACAATAATTGCAAGACAGATTTAAAATTATCAAAAAACTCAACACACATTGCAAGATCAGTGGCCACTGTCCATCCGTCCACCTCAGAGAATTATTTTGAATGAATTATTGAATTTATCATTACCAATGCAAATAGTGAGTCTCTTCTTGCTATATAAAATCATTCATTAAAATCATTGGATGTGGGTTTTGGACAAGTATAGTTTATTTAAATACCCCTATCTGAATTAACATACAGGGTTTAAGACTACAGTAGGACATGAACTTTCGAACTAGTCAGTGGTAGTGCAATTAAAGTGAGGTGAAGTTTTCCTGTCATCCTCCATGAAAAATACAGTAATTATTCATTCCAACATACTGCAATGCATGGCGCTTGTAAGCCCATGTCTATTCAGCTTGGAGAGATCTTTTTTTGTAGTGACAGAGCCATCAATAATGAACACAGCAGACAACCTGATCCAAACATCACACTGTTAAAGGGGAGGAATATATAAGGCTGTGATAACGTAACCTGACTGTGTGCTTAAATGTCTGTATCTCTACTGTTCACCTCTCATTGCCCTCTCTGTTAAGGGCTGACCCTCCTGGCCCTGACAAGTCACACACACACACACACACACACACACACGAAAAAGCAGACATACTGTATATACACAGGCAAGGACACAAACACACGTATATAGTAAGTACAATCAAGCATGATGAAATCCTTCCATGATCAGGAGACTTGTCACTTGACACTTGACTTGACAATGTTTGAGAGGGGGAGAATTTTATACGGGGCCAATTTAAAAGTAATTGGCTCTCACTGTCCCATATCAGGATATAATCTCACAATCATGATCGGACAATCCCAGAATCAGACAGGGAAACAAAAAAAGCTGCATCCCAATACAGTTATATGGGCTATATATGTTGGCAAACACACTTACTTCATCTGCCAAATCCCTAAATTAACACCTTTTTGGTGAGAAAGCTCAATTTGGAAAATGTCACACCAACACCACAGCTGGCATTCAAGGGTAAAATTAATTACTTCAGATACATGTGCTTCCTCTCAAAGTGGCAGACTTATTTGCATTGAGGAACATTCAGCAGAAGTAATCGATGCACACGCAAAATACGGCCACCCAATGACCCCGGCCCCGTCTCAGAGTCCCTCCCCGTCCCCAAAGCCCTGACGGCTCAGCCATGCATGGAGGAACAAACACAGGTAGCGAGAGCAAATCAGACTGCAACAAAACACAGAAACATGAATGGGGGGCATTACAATGACGGGCTGGACGCAGGACAATGGGCCCACCATTAAACAAACGGCAAATCCCAGGATGGGCTGCGGGAGAATGATACAGATTACAGGCACCTAGTCCCTAGCCTGGGGAACAGGGGAGAGAGAGAAAAAAGGACACAATATTGCAATCTGACAGCTGACGTCTTCATATAAATGTATGAATTTACATTCCAATTAGAGGAAATTTACATCTTAATCACGGCGAGCAGTGCGTCGGTCCCTCGGTTAGCGTGTTGCTACGGTAATGAGGTGGGATGCTGCTGTGCTCTCTCATCCAGACAGTGATCTGTCAGCAGACGACACCTCCCTGTTATGAGGGAGATGCACCCTTAAATCCAACCGCCGGCACGATCCAGTAATATTCGTTGAAATCTGTCTTAAATACCAACAAGGTGTGAGCTGCCACCCGAGGATAATGTGCCAAATATGGAGTTTGAAAAACATCAAACATATCTTAAATACAGTGCACTGAACCAGGAGTGTGTCTAACTGTCATTCAAGTGACAAGCTTTCAGTACTCTATGGCATTCCATTTCTAATTTCCATACTAATAATGGGTATATCATCTTTAATGGTTTGATTTTGTTTTATGGCATTTGAAATGGATGGTGAAGCCGTCGGTGGTATTACTCAAACATATCATGTCATCAGATCACATGCTGTTCTGCTGCTAACAAAGACAAAGCGATTGGGTGAGATGGAAGGATTGTGAATGCATCATCAATATTCCTGGTCACCATTTAGCAGTAATGTAAATGGTAGCATCCAAGCTCACCGTTTAGGAAAGCACTGCCATGAGTCGGTGTGTGAATAGATGTGAGGAGACAGGGAGAGTAGCAAACATAGTTGGGGGGGAAACAGTAAAAGCCGTAAGCAGTACGGCCGAAAGCAGTAAAAGAAGAACTTCTTACTCAACTTTGTAAAGTATGATTAAGGACACTATTGTGGTTTAGTTCAATTAGCAGACAAGAGCTGCTGGTTTGAGGTTTTGGAACTGAACTCTGTATGAAACCGCAGAGGGAAGCCTAAGGCCTGGGAAGGGTCCTGCTTATTAAAAAGAAAAAAAAATCTTTTACAGGTTCACAACACAGACAGATTGAGTATGAGTCACGATGCACTGTACACATCAATTTTAATGAGTCCTGAAAAGGGACCGTTTAATGAAAACTTGAGCATTCAGACTTTTACTGCTCCGGTCTAACTGAAACAACTTCTATTCAGTGAATCATTTACTTGTACAGCGCTCCGATTGCTGACAATGCAGTCAGGAGGAGCAGATTAGCTACCACCACATAGGAGCGCACATAAATCAGTTTAACACAGTCCTTTGCCATCTTCACGCTTGACTTTAATACAGAGATGTGTGAACAAAGAATTGGAGGTAAATGAGGCATGGCTTCTTTATCACCTACCTCGTAGCCAATCAGGCCTCTCCCGTCAGAGACACCACTCTAATGGCTGATATCTATGGGAGCAGCCTATTACTGGATACTGCCTGTAATTAAGACCAGTCAGATTACAGCAGCCCAATGCCTGCTCTCTGATATGTAGGCGGCCATCAAGGCCAGAAGTGGCCGTGCACTTGTACACTACACTGAAAAAAGCAAGAGGGCTGCTGTAGTGAAAAAAAAAAAAAAAAAAAAGACTCATAGAACGATGTAGCGTGTCAAATGCATCCCAAACCATCACATGGGGTGATATGCGGGGCGTGGCTGGGATTCCACTTTAGCCTGCGGGGTGTTTGGAGAGGGTGCCGGGAAGCTGCACACACCCCCTTTGGCACTTGTCTCACATATTCTAACCTCGCAGATTGATTCCCACAACAGCGCTGCCGTGCCGAAGCCTTTCTGTTCTACCACCCAAATGAGATCTCTTATCTTTTTGGGAGGCAAATGAGGTTCAGCAATTGAGTTTAGCCTGAATGTTCGCCATGATTGCAACATCTTAAAACAGGCACCGGCTTATAAAATGCCAGGTTGACTTTGTGTCTAATAGCAAATGAGGTGAAAGGGTGAATGTGAAGGCTGTTAAGTTGGAATAAGGGCCCTGAGTGTAGTGAGAGTAGCACTCTTAAAAAGCTGACTATGATAAAAAAAAGAGGGGGGAGCAGAGGGAGAAAGCCTGCGAATAAAGAAACAGAGAGAAAGAGAGAGAGTGAGAGAGTGAGAGAGTTGAGAAAGAGGAGAAAGAGGAGAAAGCACTCCTGTACGCAGAGCGACCTTGCTAACACTCTGCCTACTCTAATATTCACCACTACACATGCTTTTGTGCTCTATTCCTCGCCCATCTAAGCACGCAAACCCTCCTCTCAACACACACACACATGCACACACATACACACCACTCATTACACAATTTCGCTAGTCAAAGTTACCCAAGACTTGCACGCGCATCCACTCTCTTTTACACACACATTCAAAGACACACAAACACACCCACACACACAAGGATGCACAATCTATTGAAGGGTGCAAGAAATTCACTTTACTGATTTAATTATAATTTTGTACATTACATCTCCTCTCTCTGCGAGAGTTTTCTGTTGATGCAGAAAGCTCAAACGACGACTGCCGAATGTGAGAGTGAGTTTAAGGCTGTGCATCAAAGCAGGCTGTTTAACTTTCAATGTCCTATGAGATTCAACTGTGGAAGGACGTTCACTGGGATCTCTCCTGTTGTGGAGCAAAGCAGGTTACTTCTGAGGAGATCAGAGAATCAAGTCACTCACTGAGTCAAGTCTTTGATATCTACCACAGAGAACTGAAATGTTCCCATCCAATCTGATTTGGCAAAGGCAAACAGTCACACCTTGAAGTATACACACACTGTTTAATTTCCTCCAACTTTTTGAGTCTGGCTAAATAATAAAATACATGATGAAAGTGAGCTTTAAAATAGAATTCACACACAACTAATGTTATAAAACCACAGTGGTATGCATGGGTACACTGTCGGGTGCAAGTGCACGCTAAACACAGGCACACGCACGCACATGCACACACAGACACACACGCACGCACACACACACACACACACACACACATACACCCGCACGTGTACACAGAGGGAGATGAAGCTAGCGTACATGACGTCCCCATACAAACAGGCTGTGTAAGTGAGCGTACAACATCAGGCCATCAGATCACTTCCCTCTCCAAACATGAAGGCTTTAATAGATGTGAAACTGCGGGCCCTGGATCTTTTCACACCACTGAGTCGCAACTCACACAGAAGAACAGGAGGCACAGGATGACAGAGCAAAAAAAAAAAAACAAGGAGGAGGGGGGGATGAAGGAGACTCCATACTGGACAAATATACTTATGATGAGGGGATCAAACGGAGATATCCCTGATTTGATTTGATTCATACAAAAACAAAATCATTCTGGACTTAAATATACTCCTTTACGGGAAAAAAACCCCAAAAACAAAACAAAACAAAAAAACCATCATAAGAATCCTCAGACTAACATATGGAGTAACCTTGGTGCCCTTCCGGGAGTTGGGGGTGGTAGTGGGGTTACGCGGGGGGGTCTAACGCTCCGAGGACCGTAGGCACGCTAGGGAGAGGTGAGCTGTCACCCCCCATTACGATCACTGCCTGAGCTCAGAAAGGGGGAGGGGTAGGAGGAGAGGAGGCAAAAAAAAAAAAAAAAAAGAAAAAAACTGGTTCCTCGCTAACCGCCATCTAGAGCCATCCCCAGGCCTCAGAACCCACAGTCTACAACCGCCTCCTGGGAAACACTTGCACGCAAACATTAGAGTCCTCCTCATCCCGAGCTAGCACTGGGGCAGAATGTGTGTGTCAGGGTAAGAGGACGGGCGTGTGTTCGGTCGGGCTGCGTAAGCACAATGTATGGATTTCAAGTTAAAAAAAAGGACAACTGTACATGTTTTCACATTTAAGAGGGATATACTGATACGTATTTAGGTTGGGGCAACATAAGGTGGTGTTTAAAGAGATGCTGCTGACAATAGGAGAGCATCTTCCAGTTACTACTGCTGTTATTAAAGTTTGAAGTGGGGTAAAAAAGAAAAGGCAGGGAGTGTTTGAGGGGGCTGAATGTTGTGCGTTACTATCAAAGGGCTCAACTAGCACACCATGCAAGGATTCCATGATCAATAACTTACATCTGTATACTTCACCAGTATTTTAGATAAAGACCTTTGGCAGATGATAAGCCACTTTTCAAAATGACATATCAGAAAAAAAAAGTGCAATTGTATTAAATTCATGTAAGCTTACTGGCAAAGAGACATCCTGAAATGTTTTGGCTTCTTGTATGCTGCACGAAATAGCTTAATGCAGTTATAATGTCGGTAAATAAGAAGCTTGCCTCAGATTTGACCTTTTGCTGCCTTTTGTGTGAGCTTGGGTGCGCACTGCTCAGGCACATTCTGTTCCCCAGATCCCACTCCTAACACCCCTGTCACTCATCATCACTCATCATTGTTAGGGACAAAAGGAAAGTTTGGTTAAGCCACACACTGGAGTATTCTCCCACCCCATGCCTCCCCCACCATCACACATTGACGTATGTGCGTTAGCTAGCACGCACACACATACACACACACACACAGATAAACGCACACACAAAGTTGTTCTATTTTTGCTGCATAAACACAAGACCACTGACTCAAACTCTATGCACCCTGCACCCTAACCCATAGATGGGGTCACAAACGCCCCGATAAAGCTCCATCACCTTGCCCTCAAACTTGCCTTTTGAAGTGCAGGCTTGTCCTCCGATTGGCCCTCTGAATAATCTACTGAGTGTAATTAAAGTCTATTCAGAGCTCTATATGTGTCCTAACTGTCCTCCTTCATCTGGCCAGGCCTTTCAATAGCCACCTGTGAACTCTGAAGGACGGGGACACTGACCCTCATAAAATTCATGAGCGCCGCTACATTCAGCAGCGGCTCATCTTCCCTCAATGGCCAACACCACTTTAAACAACTCATCTGTTGATTGTTAGGTGAATCCTTTTTAAATACAATTCCTAACCATATTCACAGTAGCAGGGGTTAAGTGGCTGCCGTGATTAGCTGAAACAAATGTCTTTATGGTCTGCTTGGAGAAAGAGAGAAAGAGAAAGAGAAAGAGGATCAAGAGGCCCAGTTTGTTTTCTTCAAGCAAAGACTCATTGAGGGATTGCTCACAGAGAAAACATGTAAAACAGGCTACGTGTCAAACTGATCTAGCATAAACTTTCTGGAGCAAAGTGATATATTCTGTTGTGATGAGTCAATCATTTCTGGCTACAGCAGAGAGGTGAGCCATCCTCCAAAGTCAGCTAAACAAAAACAAAACGCTCTCAAAGGCATGGCGTTGAAATCCATGGAGTTTTTTTAGACTCTCTTTCTGTTTCCAAAATACACACACACACATACGCACACACACACACACACACACACACACACCTCTCGACTAACATACACAAATGCAGAGTGCACACACAGACAAACCCCCTCGCACACTCCTCCTCCTGACCCCCCAGGACACTGAGCGCTGAGAGTGTGGGAAAGTTATTTTTAGGACCCAAGCAGAGAGCGTTCCTGAGTTCGACGCTCCTGCTCCGGATCAACATTCCACCTTTGAACCACTCCGACCATGGACCTGTTTGTGCCCATGATGACAATTTTCGCTTTCTCTGTGGACCAGCAGCAGTGAGGGGACTGTTCCACTTTGTTGTCTGGTTCGATTCTCCTGAATGCCATACTGACGGGACAAACTTTTCTGACTATTAAGTGAAGTGAAGATGATCACTGAACTTCGTTTATCACAACAACATGCATTGTTCAGAGCACTGAATGTTGGGATTATCGAGTATTTGGATCATTGAATCTAACCCTACTCTCCAATATCAAGCCATAGCTTTTTCAAAATATCAAATATGCATGCTTGCAGATCCTAAGATGTCATGTACACTGTAGTCTAATTTGCAGTGTAAATACTTTTATTTGCATGTCTCTCCAAGGAAATTCTCAACAGCTACAATATACAGCTAAAACAGCTAAAATATAATATAATAGTTACTCTTATTTTGCATGATCATATGTTTATTATACACTTTTGGTTAACTAGTCATTTAAAATATCTAAGGCTCTGATAAACAAGGTTTAAGATTTAAGATTTGTGAGTTATGCCTGGTTATAAGAAAGAATTGTAGAGGTTTAGCACAGGACTTACGAACGTCTTGCGAACAGTTCTTCAAGACTTACACAAAAAGCTGATGGACCTAAGGCAAAATTAGGCACTATTTTACAAAGGCCTAGGCAATAACAATAAAATAATTCAGAACCCAAGGATACAGCGAAGACCCAATCTAGAAGCACCAGGGGGCTTTGGCTCCCCAGTCACTACCATTATGCTAATGAAGGGCCCTTTCTGAACACACTTACACATACCCTATAGTACCACAAGACCCCATGGATGTAGGGTGGCATGCATGTAGAATAGCCTCTCTCTCTAATGGGAGCTGAAGACAACTAGGGCTACTTTAATCAGGTCTGAGTCCAATGTGGCCATGCTAAGCCAGTCTAGTCTGATGGGGGCTGAGTGGTGCACAGACCATGTTAAGGGTTCACTGCTCACTGATGAAACAGCTTCACTTCCAGGGCGAGTGCAGGCAGACCACACTCTTACTCAGTCTGGCAGGAGGGGCACATATGCCCTGTTTTGTTTTGTTTTAATACTGTCCGTTTGTAAGAAATGTTTCGGCACTGTGTTGATGTTGCATAGAGGGCAGCACATTTGGCAAAGTCCCCGATCTTCTCTTTCTGAGCTTTGACTCGGCTACAACAATCACCACTGCTATTGCTTTTGCTCCCTAGGCATCTGACAATGGGGAAAAAGGGCTCATGGGGATTGTTTTTATCCAGCGTACTCACTGATCTCTGAACCTTGACCTTGTCAGGATGAACACATCCTCTATCCCCAGGCTACCTTGAATTCACATCAAACCACCTATGCATGCCAATGTAGTTGGTCTAATTTGCTCCTCTAACCACACAAACATAAAACTCACAGCGGATCTGGGTGAGGTGTGGCATTAGGTGAGGTGTGTTTGGTTTCGAATTCAACAGAATTAAAAGAGATCGACATTAAGCATGTCAATTTGGGTTTGTTGTACAAGTGCAGCAAACCTGAAACACATTAGACAGGTATCATCACAAACAAACACAAAAAACATGCACGTGTGCGCACACACACACACACACACACACACACACACACACACTAACAAACACAGGCATAAGAGTCCTTATGAGCTGGTCCCTTTCATACACACATGCACATTTGCAGAATAGATAAAATCTCTCTCTAAATAATAGATGCAGATCTGATGTATGTTGTGAATATTGTTTGGCTGAAGGGTCCGATCGCGTGCCGTGGACTGGCCTGCACCAAGCTCTCCCTCTCTCACACACACGCACAAACCATACGCACACCTCGTTCCAAAATGCGACAGGGGCTGGTGTGCGCCGAGGGAGGAAGTATAAATTATTCACTGGGAATATTATTCAAAAAGGTCCATTCCCATCTGATTGTGATTCCCAAGACGGGCGATGGAATCACAGGCAGATGTATGGAAAACCTTAGGATTTCTTGTGTCCCATTAATAGGTTAGGGGCATCCAGAAAGGCTATTGTTTTTATTCTCAGTCAGTGAATATTCATTGCGATCCTCTTTTGGAAGCAAATATTGAATGACCCGGTTAGGTTCTGTCTCCATATGGGTTCTTTTCAACATCGGCTTTTCTCTGATCTAGTACCACGCATTAGTTGAGAAGTGGGGAAGCAGATATACGACCAGGCATGGAATACAAACCAACATATAAACAAAAACACAAACAAGCCCTACGGACTGGGTCTCTGTCTAACTCGTTCTCCATTCCACAATTCTCTCTTTCCCTCCCTTTTTATTTCTCTCTCAATAAGGCAGTTTGGTGCCTCTGAGGAAAAGCCCTCATTTTAATTAGACCTGACCTGAGAATCACTTAACTGCTCCTCTCCGCTTATGCCTCCCCCCTCCCCTCCAAGCCTTCGCTCTGTTCCTCACATAGGTCCATTAACACCCTTCCCTCGGCACCCACAGGCTTCAACAGGGGGCAGACACAGGCGTTGTCTTAAAGACGTTTTGAGGACACGCCAAGGAACATTAACCTACTCTACCACTCCTCCCTCGGACTCCTTCAGTTCGACTTCCTCTTCCCCTTAACTCTTCTTCTCCTCAACACCATCATCATCTTCCTCTCCATTTTCCCTCTCTCTTCGCTTCTGCTCCACTCATCTTCAAAAAAAGCTCAGTTTGCTAAGGCGCATACCATGTAACTGTAACGTCCTGGGTTCGAATCTGACCCGGGACATTTGTCGGAACTTATCCCCTTCTCTCTCCCCCTGAATCTTTCTTGTCTCACTCCACTGTGAACTCAAATCCCCAAAAACAATAAAAAAAAACACAAACCAAAAAGAAAAATGCATTAAGATAAAGCTATGAATGCAAGTCCTCCACACCTTCACTCAAAGAGTAAAAGGTTTACCTTAAAGCCAATACACGTGCATAGACTACCCAGCCATCCAACTGACAGAGCTTGTGTCAGTCCCACAGATGCCTTCCAACAGCCTCTCTAAAACAGGACTAATTTGACACAAATCCCCCTGTCTTATACTGTATTTGACCCCTTGACCTGCCTATGGCACCCCAGTACCCCACAGGCGCATTGCCTGTCAGTTTAAAGGGTCAAACAAAGGTAAAGGGAATGTAATTGCGTGCCTTCTGCATTCTTCAGACCTTCGTCTTCAAAGCATCTTGCATTGTGAAACTAGTGACAGAAGTGTGTGTCAGCTTAATATGAGGGAATGGGAAAATTCTCATGAGTATGAATGCGCTTGTGAATGTTTCTGTCACATACGTGTATGTATGCGTTTCTCAGTAAGTATGTGCCTGTGTCACCCTATGAATGTAAATATCTCCATGTGTGGGAGAAAGCCATGTTTGTATATGTGTCTGTGAGTATGTGTTAATCTTGTCCAAACACTGAACACTCCTCTACCTGCTCAGACAGGGCCATGGGTTAATTCTGGCTTCAGGCTTCATGGCTAATAACTGCTCATCAACCGCAGCCTGAACTCTCTGAAACTTCAGCGGTTACTATGGTAACCTTATCACGGAACCAATAGAACCATTTAATGCTGGTGCTGGGCCCCGGGTTGGGACTGATGGCAATAAAAATGAACAGATATATATAAAACCTGAATTATTACAAATAATTAAATATATTTACACATGCCTTTAATGACAAAACCTGTCAACATGTACCTGTACATGTTGGCAAACAAATACTTTTCCGCGTTCCTAAGGTGCTAGGTGATATAGGCGTGAGTCAAACAGCAGTTAAGAAATTAGTTAGCATCATGACTCCATGTGCAGTTTGGGTGACATGTAGCTGCCTGACCCCACTGACGAGGACGTAGCGCTGTCAATCACCTGTCATTCACCACCTCCACATCACAAATGAATACAGATGGAGAGATAGAGAGAGATGCAATGTACTGTACTTCAAATACGGAAAAGGAGTCGAGAATTAAAAGAAGCGCACAGCAGCAGGAAAGGTGCGCCATGAAAATCAGACACTCTTCAAACGCTTACACTATGATGGATGTGTAGAAGAAGAGAGAAGTAGGGGCACAAGCTGTGAGCAGTGCAAACCTTGAGAAACCCATTGAGAGAGTGCTGTATGTGGCCCCAGGCATAGGAGTCCTGTAGCTAGAGTAAATGAGGTGATTAGCAGGGCTGGTGTGGGCTGTCACACGTCAGACGCTGGGCTGAGAATCCGATCACTATCTCATGTGTCAATCAACGGCCCACCGAGACAGTTGACCAGTCGGTCACACACAGCTACGTTGAGACACGTATAGTCGGAGCACACCAGTAGTCATGCACACGCGTACACATATACACAGGTATACTGACATAAACCGATGACTCTGCAGCGCTAGACACGGAGCCAACATGCACTCACTCATACCCTCGTGACATCTCCAACTCCGGTGATATCTGAACTGACGACACGACAGCCAATCACAGTGCCACAGAGCTGAACACAAGACGGTAATAGTGTATTACAATGGATAATCTGTGTTTTGATTGGTTTGATGCGTGACTGGTGATGCGATGCTATGTTCTCTGGGAAATTCCCTGACGCACAATGATGATCTCTGTCAGGGATCTTGATTGACATTTCATATAATCTATCCTCTTATATCAACACTGTAAGCTATTTTAGAATTTTGAAAAGTCCTCTCTCTCTCTTTGCTTTTCTTTTAATTTTCTGTTCCGTGTGCTATACAAGAGTATGGTCCCATTCAACAGAAAACTCCAATAAAGCGCCTTAAACAAGGGAGGCAAACAAAGCCTGGCCCCAACAATGTGCTGCTGGGATATATGACACACTAGCCAGGCCCCACGGAGCTACAGAGGATGCTCTAGGCCGCAGCCCCCCGGCCTGCCCAATACAGAGGCCTAATTAAAAGACCATTGAGGATAACCACCTTGACTTTTACGAACGTTATAAATCTATGCTGGAGTGGCCTATTCAGGGGGTCAGGGAGAGGAGGAGAAGAGGGGCAAAGAGGAGAGGAGAAAGGGTTAGAGAAGGATGGTGAAGAGCTGGCAGAAAATGAGAAGGGGTTGACCGTGGGGTGCAGGGAAGGTTTGGGGGGGGCTGGCATTCCTCTCCTCCCCCTCACCTCCTGCCTGAGACAATAGGACCCACTAAGAGCCCAAGGAGCAGAGGGTGTGATAAGGTAATGATAATGTAATGAGGACCAATCATGAGCCTGAGCTAAGAGGAGGGCCCCTTAATTTGTCTCTGGAGTGGTAGTTCAGTGACAGATTGATTGCTCTGAGTGAGAGTGATGATGTGTCACAGGCAAAATAGATGTGTCCGTGACAGGAAGAGAAAGAGAGAGAGGATGAGAAATCATAAATCGAAATGAATGTAGAAAACGGGAAGGCTATAAATTTATGTGCTGTGTATATAACCTTTTATCTGAACTTTATAGGCTTAACTTAAAACTACAACCGGTATTTTTCCATTGCATATTCATGGCGATAGATGCACATTTCTCTCACTCTGTTGCCTCTTGAAGTTACACTGGGGTAGGTGTGACAGCAACAGTGTATAATCAATAGTTTCACCTTTCATTTTGCCACCCGATAGCAGACAAAAGCAAACACAGTTCGGCAGAGCGAGGCTAACGTGAGACACTCCTCATAATCAACAGCACTTAATGTCAGTACCACAGTGAACGGGATGAATGCTAAGGTAACAAATGTAATGGCTCTCTTAATAAATTATTACTTTACATCTAAATGGAGCTCTTGTTTTAGGTTAATGGTTGCATGACATCCTAACAAGTTGAGAAAAATGCATTGTTTATACATTAGAGGAATAGACTTAGTACAAAAAAAAAAAATCAGACTGAGTGACAGCATTAAAAATACAGCGAGCATGAGAGGGGCATACAACCACTGAACCGATTGTTTGTTTACGAGTAAACCCCGGGTATGCTGGGTTGCCATGACGACATACCTCAATGCTGAACTGTTTCCTCTTGAGTTTGAAGGCCAGGTCCTTGTGGTCAGGGAGTTCACTCGCCAGACAGTTCAGGTGAGGTACCTGGCGCACATGCAGCAGGCCTGAGGAGAGAGAGAACGGATTAAAGATGGAACGCCAGAACAGGGCATAAAAACTACGGCATAACAACTAGCACAGCTACATTCCTACCCACAATGTGCTCCAGTTGCGCTTTACTGTGCCAAGCACTAACAACCTTGAGCCAAAGAGAAGTGTGCTTGCTTATTTCAGTATAAAAATCTCTTTAAAATGGTGCAACTTATGGACGATCAGGCCCCCACACTAATTTTTCCTCCCTCTCTTCTTCCTTCCCTCTCTCCCTCCAAATCACAGACGGTGCAAGACTCAGCACTTGAAGAACTCAGGCGACATTATTATGCTCATGTGATGAAGCAGAACAAGATAAAACAGTAGCATCTATTCTCAAGGAAAAATTAATTGCTCTCTATTTTTCTTACACAGGCTGGAATATCTGAGTATGGTGTGTGAGTAGAGATTTTTTATTGTGTGTGTATTGTAAAGGAAGTTTCTCAGCTATTTCCTCTCACTGACTATACGGTGGTCATAATGTGAGCAGGATGCATTAAGGGATGGGGGGGAAGAAAAGGAATATATAGGTTAGGGCTTTCTACAAAAGGAGAAAAGGAGACTCTGCTTTTTTTTCTCTTCTTCCCTCATTTCTTTTTACCATGAAGTGACATTTTCATAAAACTGCAAAAGTACTGTAGAAGTGGGGTGGTATAAAAAGGAGCGTGAGAGAGAAAAGGAGAGAGCGAGGGAGTAATGGAGAAAGGGAGACAGACAGAGAAAGTGGGGGATGGTGGGTTCTCTCCTCTGTGCACTTGGGTGATTTCCCCTTGCCTGATTTGCAGTGACAGGCTTCCCAGCATGCTTTGAGCAGCCCTGAACTGCTGCCGCAAACACACACGCACGCGCCACCGCACACGCACTCACACACACTCGTACCAGATGCGTTTGCACTCATGAACACACATCAAAACAATCATACACATAAATGTATTTCATAACCCAACCAGAATTTCTCTAGCTGGTTAAACAGAGGGCACATATATTTCTGAATGGGAGATTCAAATCTCAGAATGTGCGATAAATATTATTTTTCGAATACAAAATGATTTAAAAAAAATAATGTGCGATACTAATATATTGAATGGCCTTGCATGCCGGCCGCCTTTAACATGCGTAGGGATGTGATCACTATGGGATGTGTTATCTAAATAAAACATGTTGTTGGATGAAACGAAAGCTGCCATTGAATGTTTTCACTCCTCATCCCTTCATCTGTCACAACTAGGGCTGTCTAACCCGAGGAGAGGAGAGGGGGGGAAAAAACGAGAGGAAAAGAGCAAGAGTGAGTGGGAGAGTTCGAGAGGCACGGCTAAAAATACCCCACTCGCTTAAACTGACCTTTATGTGTGGAGAGAGTGTGATAGAGTGATGGAAAAGAGGGAAGCAGTGCGGGGAAAAAAGAGGGATGGGCAAAACAGCAAAAGAAAGTGATGGTGAGGACCGGGAGGAGAGCAGAGTAAAACTACGGCGCCCTCTCCTCCCTTTTCCCCCCGTCTCCTTCTCCCCGCCGTCCCTTACCGGTGTCCTCTCCCCCTACTGAAAGCCTTGTCCTCCATTTATTACCAGGGCATGCTGGCCGTGGAGACATTGAGCGAGGGATAGAGGGATAGAGGCAGAGAGGAAGAGAGAGTGATGGTGAGAATATCGATTCCCCAGTGTTGGTCTGCTCTGCTCCAGGCCTCAGGGGTATGGGACTGGGGATGGAGAGGTGGGGGGGGGGGGAGGCGAGAGGGAGAGAGGGAGAGAGGGAGAGGGGCTCTGCTTGGGGGGGGGGGGGGGGGGGGGGTGAGGGTGCGAGGGAGAGGGGGTGCGGCGTGGCAGCTGAATCCCCCCCGGCCTGTCTACTGAGGAGCACGTCTGATTGAGCAGCAGCACACTAACACGCACTGACAGCCTGGCCTGCAAGGGGGCTGCCCTGCCTCCATCCACAGCCCAGCCCCAGCCTTAATGCACTGCCTGTGTGTACGTTTGTGTGTCTGTGTGTGTGTGTGTGTGTGTGTGTGTGTGTGTGTGTCTTTGATGGAAAAGAGACAGAAAGATATGCGAGTGTGTGTGTGTGTTCTTACCATGGTAATCTTTGTAGAGTGGGTTGGTCTCTCTCTCAGAGCCCTTGAATGATTCCAGGGCGATGGCATTGTCACATAGCCTGGTTATGCTGCCCATTAGAGCTCTGTTCTGTAGGATAGAGTGAGTGTGAGAGAGAGAGAGAGAGATGAGAGAGAGAGAGAGGAGAGAGAGAGAGTGGAGAGAGAGAGAGAGAGAGGAGAGAGAGGAGAGAGAGAGAGAAACACAGGCAGGTAATTAAAAACCTCCTGACGAGCCATCAGTGCTGCAATTAAATTAGGTCATCATTACCCGTCGCCAGGTCATTTCTGCCCATGGCTTAGGTGAGGGTGGCGAGGTACAGAGCGGAGAGAGCACTGATGGGGGTCACACAGGTGACGGAGGGGCAGGCAAATGGACACACACCTTAGGCAAACATCTAACAAAAGTGCCATGGGATAGGCCAATAAGCAACAGTCTGGAATTATTTTACTTCATCAAACAATAATGGTATACAAAGGCTAACACTTTGTGCACACTCTCACACCCAAACACAGCAGGGGAGGAAAGAGGGAAAGTGGGAGAAGGAGAGGAGAGGCTTGAGGAGGAGAGCTCCCCCTACTGGTTAGGTCAGTGATTTGACAACAGAGAAGACGAGAGAGGGCTGAATACAGTAGACGGAAAGAAGGAAGGAGAAATGTACAAAAGGGGTGGAGGCAGCAAGAGAGAAAGAGAGGGGATAAGGGGAGTGGAGGGGGGAGAGTGAGAGAGAGAGGGACACTGGGATGGAGGGAGAGAGGGAGAGAGGGAGTCCTGCATTATTCATCCCTTTACCTCTTGAATCATTCACATCCTTCTCTCTGTGTTGGCTGCCACAGCCTAATGCAGTTTTCATGCCTTCATGTCTTTTCCCCACTCTTTCTTCTTCCTTTTCATTTTTGTCCTACTTTTAAAGTATGCATATCCCACCAGTCAGGACTGCCAGCACTTACAGGGTATCTGAGGTCAGTCACATGCAGCAATTAAAGCCAGTGTAAGAGTTTGGCTTGACCAAATTATTCAGGACACGTACTAGCGGAACAGGATGGCCAAATAGTGTCTGTGTGATTGAGGCGGCCGACTAAAACTCTACCCTTGTTTGTCTGCCGAGGCCATGACGCTTCTTCTATGCTTACTTAAACATAAGATGAGCCTCCTTGGCCGTAGACTCAAAAGTTTAAAAGTTGCTGAAATCCAAAGTGTCCACACAGACCCGTTAGGTACAGTGGTAGTATAGGGCAGAGTGAGGTCAGGTATACATGCACATGCTTCACACAGTTGCCTCGAGTTGGAGGAGGTGGTCAGCGGAAGATTCACCTCAACCCAACATCTTTTTTGATGTGCGATCTATAATTGATAACGGGCTCAAGCAAGAGGCAGTTCAGTTTAACTGCCAGCTCATTATGAAGGGCTATGCTGGCTCAATGAGCTCGGATTCCATCAGTGTAAATCCCCTGAATGCCCTGAACCTCAGCTGACTACCACTGACTGACAGGGCACAGGAAGGGCCAGCCTTCATCTTACCCAGTAATAAGAGAGGCGTGGGGAAAGCCCGGCCGTTTCATCTAACCGATCACTGATGGACGCCAATTTGTTTGGCTTTGACCACGGTTGTTTGGCACAGTGGTTTATTTGTTTTATTTTTATTTGTTTGTTTCTTTGACAACATGTGTGCCCTTGCGTGTGCATGTGGTCAGATTAGGTGGCAGATGTAGCAATGTACAAGTGAACAGTCCCAGAATCTGCCCAAGATTCAATCCATTACTCTGAAAGGAAGGAGGAAGGGATGACTTCTGTGTTAGTCTAAAGCCTTGGGAT
Source organism: Centroberyx gerrardi (assembly GCF_048128805.1). NCBI lineage: Eukaryota > Metazoa > Chordata > Actinopteri > Beryciformes > Berycidae > Centroberyx > Centroberyx gerrardi. Next base: position 19,241,140 of record NC_135997.1, read on the forward strand.
AGTACAGTCTGTAAATTAGGATAATATACCTTAACTCCACAGCTAGAAATGGAGGCAAGAGTCTTTCCCCTACCAAAACTGTGATGTCATCAGAACACAGACATTGTCACCCCATTATGTTACCCCATTAAAATGAAAAAGATGTGATATATGGCAGTTTCCATGATGATTATCTTAAGACATGGTTCCTGGTTCAGAACTAGTTATGTAAAGATATAAAAAAAAAAAAGACATTTTGCAATACAAAAATATTAAACAGATTGAGATGGAAAAATAAAACTGCTGGAAATTCACAATTAACAGCTACTAAGTAACATTAGCAATGGTAGCTAGTTATCTAACATTCACTACAGTCAGCCCACTTTTCTAGAAACATAAGCTACAAAAAGCATCATACAAAATGTGGTAAAACATTCATATTTCACAATCAATGAGAATTGTTCTGAAATATAAGATATTAAAGGAGGACATGGCAAAAAGTTGGACTAAGTAGTTTAAAAGGTAATAAATACAGTTTATCCATATCCTGCATGTGTTATGCACTTATTCTTTATCTCCTCTCATAAACTATTGCATGTCTACATTAAGTGATACTTTCAGACTTAAGACATATTTTCTTATGACAATGCCATTACATCACCTACAATTAAGCTGTCTTGACCGTTTTATTATCCACAAGAATGACATATTTGATATCATTGGAAACATGGGAGTTTCTAGGTTAATTAAAAATGCACTGAGGAGGTTGGGAAGGTGTTACTATGCTAATCATTATAACACTATACTACAAGTACCTGTTCAGGCCTGGACAAAGCCTGCATGATTAAAGACAAAACAAAAGTAAACAGAACAGCGATGGTTTTGAACGAGCCCTCGCTTCCAGCCTCACCAAAGAGGGCTGTGGTCCTAAAACTGCCTTCCTGAGGGCTCTGACTCTAAATATTTGCATGGGGAGACTCCGCAGACTCAGCAGGTGAAGTGCATATAGATGCATTTTAGGGAGGACTGTGGTTTGTGTGTGTGTGTGTTTACTTATGGGGATGGGTGTGGTAGCAGGAGATTAGTATGATGGAGGAGAACTGGGCTAGGACAAGCCTAATTAATGTTTCAGATGGACTGTGGCACTGGGCTGCTGTGAGGAGGCTTTCAGTGAGTTGCTCAGCTTCCCAAGCTGCTCAATAATGGATGGGGAGTCCAGCGCAGTCTCGGCCAGCTAGCCCACTGCTACCAGTCTAGACAGTCTTCCAAGGGCCAGACTAACTAAGCTAATTATCTAAGCAAAGACACTGGCAGAAAGTAGCGCTACTCGCATGTCTGTTCTTAAAATACCAGACACACGGCGGTCATTAACTTAAAGTGACTGAGCGCGTGCACAGCAGCATGCACACGGCAGTGACATCAGTCGGTCAATTAGAATCTTTTCTTATGACAACAATGTCAAGTCAGATTCACTATGTTAAACTAATAACACGGTCATTTTGTAGATGCCCATCTTAACAGCCTCTCATTACCTCCATGTTGGCTTAATCATCCAACACCTGATTCAGTCCAAACTCTCCCCCTCTCCTCCTTTTCTCTACCCACTCAGGCACTTCTCTCCCCAGGGTGGCGGAGGGGGAGGTGACAGATTAAAGGGTTTGGAGGCCAGGCCAGAGAGGGACAGGGGGACCGCTCCCACCACAGCTGACATCTGCTAGTTAGCTACTCTACCTTTTTTGACTAGGCCAAGGCCGCTGTGCACTGAACATATAGGCCTGGAGCCAGAGCATGTCGTGGTAACACAGCTGTTCTGAAAGTTAAGCATCGAGTTATATCTTTGCATAAAGGGATCTCAAATAATGCAGTATCCATGCCGTTGAGGCAGCAGTATGAGGCAGTTGGATGTTTAAACTGTAGGAGAGACAGAACATCTCGGAAAAGGTCTCAGATGGCTTTTCTGGTGAGTGTGCTTCTATGGTCGACCGTCTGGGGGAGGGACGCGGTTTGCCATATGCCTCAGCAGATGACTCCACCTTCACACTGAGAGGCCAGACTGGACACAGACACATGCACGCGGACCCGTACACACACACACACCCACACCCAAACACACACACAACTACAAAGAAGGATATTTCTAAGAGAATAAAGTGCAAACACAGGCACACAATCACTGTGTACAGTTGAAAGTAATTAAAAGCGCAAACAAACAAACATAGATTTAAAGGCCTTTGAATGAAGCGTGCACTCGACTGGGTCTGTTGTGGGACGGATGCTCAGAGGAAGAGGCCCCTCGCAGGCCTGAGTCATACCAGGGGCACACTGAACCACAGGGTCAAGAGGAGGCCCCTTCACAAAAGACAGAAACTTCATGCCCCATTAAGAATGAGACAAAGCAAACCTACATAGGCCAAACATAAACTCAAACACACACAAAATCCTAACTGTCCACTGTCAGAAAAGCAGAACCCTCTTCGGTTATGAGCTGTAGCCCAACTGCTGACAGGCTGTTCTCGCTGTAACTGAACTTATGAACACCGGTGTACATATCAGGCCAGTCAGTGGTTGTTTATCAGAAAAGTCGTATTCTGATGTCACGCTGATGGGAGTTGCATCAGCGTGTCCGATGTGTGAAACATCAACTTACCTGGATGAGATGTGAAGGCACAGTAATTACAGCAACAGAGAGCGATGACCTCAGCAAAGCACGCAGTCCGTAGAGAAAGGTGGTGAGGGCGTGGCTGTGCCTGGGGTTGTCACGGCAACACAGGTCGTCACCCCACAGAGCCGAGCCGAGAGAGTGAAGCCCAATTCGCAGGATATTCCTTGACTTTGACTACGAGAAAGAAGAAGAAATAGAGAAAGGGATCAAGAATATATCAAAATTTGGAAAATTGAAGTCATGAACACGTGCGTCATTTTCTTTTGCAACATACATATCTATTAATACAATAACACAAAAGTTTAATACATTTCAGTTAATAATCAAGTTCATGCAATACATTTGAACATTATCAGATTGCTGCTTTTGGATGAATTTGGAAAGGTGCTGTTGTTTTGAGTAGTGTTACCAAACTCTGGGAGCGAGTAACTGGACAGTCTGCTCACCAGCACAGACGATCGGAACACAGTGCCCAAACGTGACTGGACACAACTGCCCAATCACAGAGGCCATCTGACACACGCACAATGGACCTGTCAGACAGGCTTCCAATATGGCCGCCACCCAGAAACCCCAGCACATTCTTGGCACCACAGCGATGCTCTGCAGCCAAGGGGGCCTGGGTAAGGGTGGAGTGCCTTCCCTTGAAACCCCACCACCACCACCGCCACCACCAACACCACAAGAGATCAACGGTAACCTACACTAATGCAGAAAGAGACAAAGTGGTCAAACAGTGCTGGAGTGGGGACATATATCACTGAAACCGGGAGAATGGGGGAGCCTGTCCACACTGTGAGAGGTTTTTAACCTTTAGTACAATTGCCTTTTATCTCGGGTTTCTTCAGAACGGGTCCTGATTACTGAGGTGAGAGCCAAGAGTGATTAACAAAGCTCTGGCCTAAAATCTGCTCTCTTTTCCTTTTTTTGCCAACCTCTCCTCTCCCTGCCCACTCTAGCCCTCCCCCTCTATTATCTTGACCCTCCCCAATTCTCCTCCACCCCAATCCCCATCTCCTTGTTTCTCTCTTCCTCTCCCTACAGTATGACCTAAGCTTCGTTTGGGTCTGAATCAGAATCGCGGGCATCTAAGATAAATAAACCCCATTGTTTCTGGGAGTTTCCACAGTTGGCTCATAGTTTCCCCAGGGAGGGGCTCTCACACTGGACTCTACATTCATCCTCCTCCAGACCATTCACCCTCGGTCCTGCATCTCTATACCTTATCAAACTTAGGTATTACCATCATAAGTATGTGTTTGTGTGTGTGTGTGTGTTTGCCATTGTCGTTATTAGATGTTCCCTCTCTTTGTTTATCAGGCTTTGCCTACACAGGTCTTGGGAGCCATAGAATTAGAAATCTATTTCTATGTCTGGAGCCCAGCAGGGGGGGAACTGTGGTAACACGACTGTTGCCGTGGCAACATCAGGAGGAGAGGCCAAACTTAACTCCTATAGTTTAGCCTATAGAAAAGCCAGGGAACAGTGCCAGTAGAGTCCAGCCAAGGACCAGAGGCCAGCCATATAGACTATAGCCAGCCTGGGACCACAACCTAATCACCAGCCAGCCTCAGCGGAGACTCACAACCCTGCTGCCACTCCTGTTCAACTCATCTCAAAAGGCTCCAAGCAAATATGGCGCTCAGGAAGATTAAGCCTTGTTCGAATCTGTTCCTGAAATGCTCCAATCAATATGAAATGTGCGTCCAGTTAACGGCCCGCGATGGCAGATATAGCAAATAAACAAATAAACAAACTCACACACACTCACAATCACCCATACTGAGCATTCTTGTGCCAGTGCCCATGTCGCTCTGTGCCTGTCTGCATTCCTGGACTGTGCCAACAGCATGTCAGGCGGCCACAGCGCTTTGATGATGTCAGCAGTTAATCTGGCGTGTGAGTGACAGCACTTGGGGAGGGAGGGGTGCGTACTGGAGGTAAGCCCTGTGTGTGAGTGACAGGGGGAGAGGTGGCTCCAGGTGACGAGCAGAGGGGTCACAGAATGTAGGTGAATAAGACACACACACATACACACACGCACACACACACACCACACAGCGTTAACAGAAGTACACTTGGCCCTGTGGAAAACATAAATAGGAACGCCAAGAGAGACAGACGGGGCCAAGGACGTTTCTGGCATTCTGCAGAGGATTGATGATTATTAAAAAGATGTATGTCAAAGGTAAGACACACACAGCTGGGACACACAGGTGAGGCCAACCCAGGCAGGTGAGAGGAGAGGTAAACATAGTAGAGAGAGGTGGTGGTTGGAATGTGACAGTAGAGCTTGGGGTTAGAGATGCAGATCTACCTCCTTTTTAAAAAATAATGTTTGTCTAATGTATTGCACTGAACACATGGTAGCTTCTCCAGAGAGGTTTGACTAGACTATTAATGGTCAGTAAAACTAGGATTGCTGTTTATTAAAACGATGCGTAGTTTTGTTTAAAATGGCTGAAAATATAATGCAATACAAGATAAGAGAAATCTCTGAATTCAGACTGAAAGAGACACATCCAATACTAATATAAACAGTTTCCAAGATTCTTACCATGGGTGCTGCTCCATCAAAGCCCTCTCTGTGTATGACCTCTTGAAGGGACTTAAGCAACGCAGAGTAGGACTCAAGCATGGGGCTGGAGAGAGTACAGGATGGAGGAGAGGGTGGACGTAGTGGAGGAGAAGACGACGATCGGAAAGAGAAGAAACAAGGGTTATTTAGGACATGTAAGTTGTAATTGAAACCATTTTGATAAAACTGGGCCAAGCCTATCACCGCAGTAGCTTAATCCTCTATGACTGCAGCATGTTCCTCCTGACTGTGCTTTTCTGTAACCGCTGAAGCAGACAGATGATCCATATCAAGAGATCCAATTAATTTATTTGGTTGATTAAATTACAACATGACTGGTCCTCTGTCAGCTCCCTGAGGATCTGATTGTGCCGAGACAGACAGACAGACAGACAGATGAGACGCGCATACGCACAAACAGACACACGCACACACAATAAAGATGATAACTGAGAAGGAGGGGGGAATTAATGGGTTGATATCTAAAATTAGCAGGGAACAGCATTTTGGTGTTTAATCAGGGGTAAGATGTGCACCGCCGACAAAGGACATACAGTTCCATCCGACCAACGGTTAGCAACAGTCGAGAGATGGATTACTGCTGAGCCAGCCGTGTGTCTATAGCATGGCCAATAGGAATGTTAACCCCATCATTTTACACAGGACCCTCCACTTAAGAACACCCCACCATTGTAATGACCACTCTGTAGCAAGTCACAGTGGGCTGCTATGTCAGTTGTCAATTCGACCTGCGGGCTACAAAAGCTGATACACATAGATTGGTCACACGCCAACAGCCCTGCATAAAGAACAGTGATACGCGCTTGTGTTGCTTACACTTGCGCCGAGCATATCCATGTACTCTATTTCAATTATTCAGCCAAACAATGGTGCCTCCTGACCCCGCTGAGGCTAATGATAGAGCTGGTTTGGTGAATGAGGGACACCTACCCTCCTTGGCCTCTCTGCCCCTGCCCCTGCTCTGAGGTTAGGGGGCTGGGATGGTTTGACATGCGGTTGAGCGGGGAGGCTGCCCCTGACTGGTTTCCTCTGGTTGGCGGCCATTGTGTAGGAGGGCATTGTGTTTGAGCTACCCCTACTGAGCACCCTTCATTCAGGTAGCAATAAGGTCTAGGTGCTTAGCTACAGGGGCTAGTGCGTCAGCTAATTAGGAACATACACGGGGAAGCTCCTTTAGCTCAGTGTTCCTCTTTCAGTAAGGGAAGAAAGGAGGGGAGAGGGGGATGCTTGGTCTTAAACAACAGGATCTGTATCACCTAGAGAGCAATTTGTGCCAATTATGCCTTCAAGTGAAACGGAGCAATTTAACAGCTAGGGTATCAACATGGGGCTGTGGACACGTGCAAGGGGGAGTAGCCTGCTTAGGAGTCTGTGTGGTGTATGTGTATGTGCGTGTAATGTGTTGAGTGTGTGTGTGTGTGTGTGTATGTGTGTGTCTGTATTGGGGCGGGGCTGGGGGCACAATGGAGCAGTGCAGGTGTAGTTTCCTGCTGTCAAAATGTCTGTCAGATCTATAACCCATTCAGAGGCCAAGACAGCACAGCAGCACCACCATGCCATTGACAGACTCTTCATCACTAAACCACTGCACAATACTGGATAAGACAATGGAGAAGATATTTGATTATTTAATTTGTTCCCAATGAATAAGCATCATTAAGTTCTAACTTGATGACCAGAACAATATCAGCAATGAAAGGCTGTCCATTCCAGGGACTACGTTTGTGAAAATGCATACTTTAAACTGAATATACACAGTATCTAATGTGTTTGCATGGATGCTGTGTTAAACAGTCTCTGTTTGCTGAAATAAAAGCAGAGGGGTTCTATAAAGCCTTCTCCTCATCCTCTGTGGTCCAGATTGCTATATTTACCCAGTGTGTGTGTGAGTGTGTCTACGTGTGCCCTTGTGTGTTCAGCAGCGCTCTCTAAGTAAAGAGCCTGCATGACCTCTGAACCCTAAGTACACTTAACACAGGAGAAATCAAACACTCTGGGCAAACAAGACCCTTATTTGAATAGACGTACACAACCTTTCCAAGAGGCTGAATGTCTGGGGCCTGTGGCAAGCTACTCAGAATGAAGGACGAATCAAGCCGATTTTTCTGAAGCTTTTATTAACTGATTAAACCTCATAAAATCATACAACCCATGGAGCCTGTAATGATACTGGATTATTCAAGAGTACTACAAATCTACCAAAAACCTGTTTTGTTGAAACTGGACGCTGCATATAAATATGTTTAAAAATTGGAATGTTTTATGCTTTCATCCTTGTAAGCAATCAGGGAAATGAACAGAGTGACTGAAGTTTCAGTTAATGACTGTTAATGATTGGTACCTTTTTTATGCAATTCAATGTAGTGACAAAGGAAAGACATCTCACTCATTATTTATACAAAACTTAGAAGTTGTATTTGTCTTTTTCAACTGCTAGGGGTAATGAATGCAGCTCAGTCTCACTGTTTAATCCATGACACAGTTTGCTAAACTCTTATAATGGAGTATCCCTAGCGAAGGGCTGCACATTACACCAGTTTAATCTGGAGTTTCTGCCTCTCGGATTGATTCTTGGCTAATGCATATGCTGGTTGAAGGGTTTATATGTGCTCTTTAAATTATGGTGGTCAATCTGTATTGTTGATTTACCTGTATTCTGTGGATTATGTCACGTTTGCTTACCTGTGTTCTGCGGATGATGTCTTATTTGTGTAACTGTGTTTTGCGGATGATGTCGTGTTTGTGTACTTGTGTTCTGCGGATGATGTCTCATTGGTTTCCCTGTGTTCTGTGGATGATGTCTGGTCGTTTTACCTGTGTGTGGGTGATGACTGGGCGGGATGCTCTGGAAGGTAGAAGCGGTGGCAGTTGGCTGCCTGGCGAATTTCTGGCTCCATCGTCTTGGAGACGTCATAGTAGTGCCCGAACCTAGATGAGGACGCCAGGGCGCTCTGAGGGGTCAACAAGTCAAATTTGTGTTAAGGCGTGAGAAAATTGAAGCCCTAGCATTAAAGAACATTTAAACAAATTTTCAATCACCCTTGTACCACTCAACTGCTCACTTTCAACTTCTTACAACAAATGATGTGCATTCAAAGCTAATTCCAGAGAAGAACGAATCAATTCATCAAGAAAAATAATCGTATTTGCCTTTCTAATATGTTAAATGAGTGTGCTTCACAACACTATGGTAATGCAATTGCATTGTTTATGGGTCATTCCTCAACATTCCTACAGCAGAGAAGTTAAATAACCACTACGACCATGCTCTTAATCATTTCTTCACATAAATGTCCACTTCTGGCTGTGAAAGCAAACGTGTCAGGGACGCAGGGGAAGGCGGATGTTTTCCTGCAGCTGAAAGAGAGAGTTTTAGCTCTTCTCTCCCAGTGAAAGCAGGGACTCCATTGTCAGAGGGGCCCTTAATCTACTCCTAATCTGGATTAGGGCCCCCGGTGTGTCCCTCTCCTGGCGGGACGAGGGGGTCAGCAGGGCAGGGGGGTCAGGGGCTCATCTTCTCTTTGTGAGCGAGGCAACCCGCTTAGCGTTCCATCCCCGCCCTGACGGCCTCACCTTTGATCTGATGTCTTCATCGGGAGAACGACACAGTGGGCAAAGGCAGGAGAGGTGTGTGTAAGGGGAAACTAAGCGTGGACTCTAGGGGTGAATTTGGGATGCAAATCCTCTGGTGGGGCTTACTGGCGGTTTGTAAAGACGATTTTACAGGGGAAGGGGGAGAGGTGAGGAAAGGACACAGATATAAAGAAGTTTCCAGGGAGAGAGAAAGAGGGAGAGGATCCCCAGGGACACACTCTGTGTGCTGTTAATCCACATAGCGATATGGATTATAGACTGAAGGGGGGAGACTGCAGAGAAGAAGAAGGGGAGGGCCACCTTTCCTCAAAGCGGAAGAAAGAGTGTAGGGCTGCCGACCCTAGCAGGGGGAAAGGCAGGGATTTGGGGGAAGACAGAGGCGCAGGTCTGGGTCATAGGGTTGAGCGGGCAGACATGTCAATGCACAGGCTGCAAAGTACTCCTGTTTCCCAGGCTAAGCAGGGGTGCAAGCGTGTGTATATGTGTGTATGTGTGTGTTGGGGACCAGTGAAAGCCTACCTATTGCCAGCTAAGTGTGAGTAATCTGGTCCAGCTCTGAAAAGAGAGGCTGAAGCCTCATTCACTCCACAAAGGAGTTTAGAAGCTGATGGATTTAGTGGTGGAGACAATTGCCAAACCCCTAAGACCTGAGAGGCAGTGCTGTTCTTTCTCATACCGTCATTAACAGAGACACACATTGGACCTTTGAAAAAATTATTAAGATTCTGCCTACATTCTAATGTGTTGCCTATACTGTAGTACAGGGATGCTACAAGACAACAATAATAACTGATTTTATGAAGTATATCATGTTAGACACCCTGATTACTTACCTGCACTTTTGGAAGATTCTGATAGCGCCAGGCGATCTTCATGGAGTCCAGACTGTCCTGAGGGCCACATGGCAGCCTGTGCTGCTCCACTGGTTTGTGGATGGCAATGTCATCCAAGATGGGAGCAGGGAGTTCCTGCACAGAATGAGACAATGAACATAATCCGTAATCTGATACAAATTTTTGTTTACTATGTTAAATTAAATAATGTTTGTGAAAGGTCAAAGGGACATTTTAGTTATTCTCACTGCCATGTAAAAAACAGAGCTGCACAACAGTGCTGTGCAACTTGCCACAGTGGTACAAGACAGTACAGTCTCCTTCATAAACTACAACCACGGCCTCTAAAGATTAGCATAATGTGAACCTAGCTGTGAAAACACTAAACGATGTGATATATCCCCATAGGGAGTCCCCCTCTCTTAATAAGCCTTTGATATGTAAAGAGAGGGTGAGGTGGTGACCCCTCCCACTATCAATCAGTGGGAGAGAGGCCCACCTCCTGTATGCTGGGTGGCAGTCAGCTTCTGGGACTCCGCTCCTCTTCACAGAGGGAAGCATCTCAACAATGCCACTGCCATGCCACCCTCGACCTCTCAGATACCCCCACTGACCCTCACACACCCTGGGGAAAGCTGAGTGAGCCTCTAATACCTGCTGTATCACAGATCTGAACAACATAAAATAGGCTGCATACTGTACAGTGGTAGCCATCGAAGAAGCCCCCCTTTGATGCATTTTAATGTCTTATTGAATATATATTTAAAAAAATCAATAATATATTGCAAAACAAAACTGCCACTTCTTAAACAGATAGGTGTCAGAGCATTTCCTATATCTTCTGATGGCTAAAAAGAGACACAAAAAAGTTTTTCAACAATTTGGAGCAATAGTACAACAGTACTGCAGCAAGCATGCAGTAGATATTGGGATTTCTATGATAGCTACATCTGTACATCATTTCAACTCAAAACAGTAAAAAAGGGGACAAAGCAGTGGGCATGATGTTAAAATAGACATATTGAGGCCATTTTCACTTCTTTATGGATTGTTTGTTGAAGTATGTCGCTACAGGAGTGCACAACACTTCCTCTCATACCTGTAGGATGTCATCTGGGTTGTCTTGAGCCGCCGCCACGAAGAGTTCATGTCGACACACCACTCCTTCTGCCAGGAAGTACTTTAAGATCATACGAGAGTAGCTATCATATCGGTCCTCCTCTGAGAAAGAATAAACAAACAAGTAAATAAATGCTAAATCTGAGTGTTAGTGGAAAACACACACAACCACAAAACACGCAGCCAAACTCTCTCTCTCTCTCTCACACACACACACACACACAGAAAAAACTGTCATACAGTGCCATACAGCAAACATCGTATGTAGGGATCTAAGTACAGGCTTCACTGATCAAATAACCAAAACATGTTCCCTCCAAAGAAATATATCAACCTCTTGTCTCATAACCCTAACAAGGATCAACAAGTCCATCATATAGTGTAGCTTGTCTCTCTATTCTGTCCGTTCAGTCACACACCGCAGATCCAGTGCTTCATTACCACATCACAGTGGCTGACTGTAATTGATATAAGGACCACATCCTGGCTACCCTTTGTAGGAAGCGATGAAGTGGCAATCAACATGGCACAGGAACACAGGTGTCATCTTGCTACCTGGGTATCAAAGTAGGGATGACACCTCCACCTCCCCTGTCAAGGTCTCAACAGTATTCCCATTCACTTTCACCTATCATATCCCAGGAGGTGAGAGGGAGACACCTGTCTGGAGCATTCACCTGACCCCTCCCGCTGAACCCAAAGGTATAGCCCAGCTGTCAGGCCAAATGACAGAGGGAGGCGGAAGTAGGATCGGATAGTGACTCTCCTCAAAATGCTCCTTGACATCCAGCTCACTTTTATCTACCTGTGTTTCATGTGGATTCTGATGGCAATGGCATCCTTTCATTGTCATGTGCTCCTTGTATTTTTCACATCTAGATTATTTATTTACAAAAAACAATATCTGAGGCGTGCACAAGTCATAAGAGAGATTTTTAAGCACGAGAAGAGAGGGTAATTCTCAGTGACATCCGGGAGGTGTGCTTGCCGCATGTTTGTTTTTATCAGAACACACCTTTGCTCTGCCAAGAAAATTTTGCACCTTCATGCCAAAATGTTGGCTTGGTGAGTGCACATTGCAATCTCATCTTGACTAGAGTCACAGACTTAACTGGCATGGAATGGGCGGGTGAGTGATGCAAAACATCCAGCTCATTCTCCTAAAGGTAGTCATTCTCAGACCACACAAAGTAGCCACCCGGCCATTCCAGACCCCAAAACCACAAAAAAGCCGGCATCATCACTATGAACCCCCTTCAGCTGGCCACATAACTCTACACAGCATGCTACTGCTGCTTCCTGTCACAACCACCATTTTGTAAGGATGTCATAGGCCTCTCCACACAATGACAAACAGTGGGCACAAGGACAAAGGCAGCAGTGACAGTTTAAGGTAATGGGTATGCAGCCGACAGCTTGGGAATGACATCCTGACGTGTCATCCCGAACATCCGGAGAATCCCCCCCTCCCACGTTCCCGGTCTATGTCCTCACCTACGGACTTAGGATGGCCCAGGAAATTCCATGGCTCTTCAATTTGTTGTCGGTGGGGCTCCCTGTTCTCTTATTGATGGGTTTCTAGGTCAGCAGGCCTTTGTGGCTTTCAGCAGGCCCCACAAAGACTCCCAGATGGGCCCTCTCAAGATGGGGCCTATTGTGGCTGTGTTTCTATGGGAGCCTTACAAATGGAACCTCCAGGAGTCATTAGGCTGTCGAGGCGGGGGGTAAGGGGAGGGTGGGGGGACGGGGGGGTATAGGAGCAACAGGGGGTGGGGGAGGGTCATATCTTTGAGGTAGATCAGTCACTCTGGACAGTCATGGGATGATTTTTCTTTTTTTGCTTATTTTGACTAAGGTTTAGTAAGGGGTGGGAGGTGGGGGACGCCTCTACTTAATTTGCCTTTGAACAGGAGAGTGGGAGTGCGAAAGTCCTGAATCATATCTGCTAAAGCTGCAGGGGGAGGAGATAAAAAATATCTAGGTCAGAATGTTTTCCCCCTTTTATGACTCTTTGGACTACAGAGTCTTTTATTATTGCTACTAAGCACCTCAATTGCATTTAGGCTACATTTTGCTATACTTTCTCATTGCATGTCTTGTAATTATACTAGGGCTTAAATATGTTGTATTTGTCCAACTATAAGGCCTGATTGTTCAGTCACAGCGTGAATCATAATGGACCAAAAAACTTTCTATCAAATTGTCCCTTATCGTCTACTACATCAACAAAATTCAAACTTTGGTTAAAATTCTTATTCAAAGCACATCTGAAAGCTGTGAAAAAACGCCACATATGTGAGACAATTTGTTCAAATTTTATAGTAATTATCATGAATGCATTTAGGGAAAAATACATTCACCTCAGTTAATGGAACGCAACCATACATGGTCAACCTAATAAGAGCTAGCAAGCTTTGTTCCTTCTCTTATAAAAACACAAGAGATGAGAGATCTTCAGACAGCAGCCATACTGGGCTGATCCCCCTCTGGTTGACAAATCTGGGTGGACAGCTCAAGACACATCAAAGGCAGACAACGACCAGTCTGATAATTTTATGTCTGTGTCTCACAAACAGGCCATCACAGCTAAAGGGGGAGACTGTAGGAGACGACCGCCTGAAACTAACACAAACAAATACACACTCCAAACTCCCCCGCACACGCAACAAAACAGACACACGGACAGCGCACGCACACGCACGCACACACACGCACACACACACACACACACACTCACAACACGCCACTCTTTTGGAGACAAACACAAGAGAGTGCGCACACACATTTCACCTTTACTGTGTCTCTCATTACCAGATGAAACCAACCGTACATTGATTCAGAAAATGGAAGGGAAGAACGCATTAGTGTGTAATCACTGACTCCTGCATCGATTGGGGGGATGAATTAAAGGGCAAAGCAATATCATCAGTTGGTATAGGCCTTGGCTACACACAAATTACAGCTTCAAGGGGAAACACGACTACCTTAACCTTACTGTCTACCAGTGCATATAGCCTAGCCTATGATGAATGATAATAATAATAATAATACAGTGGAAGACATTTATGTCCCTAGAAAACCACATTTGCTTTGAATGTAATACCGCAACTTCTATAATACATCTGGGGATGAGCATATTAATTAAGGCTCACAGTAGAAGTGTGAACACCTGGGATTCTAACCAGTGACCCTCAGGTCATTAGTCTATTTGCCATTCTGCTAGAGAGTCCCACACTGTAATCACAAAGAGCAGACAAATATATCACATACTATAGCATGCTGTAAAGTGCAACTGAATTCAATTGAGGGAACGTGTTGGATTTTTGGTTGGATTATGAATAGTAGGCTACATCTTGTTGATTCGTTAATGCAGCATCATTCCAGACCTACAAAACCAGGAGTTAAGTAGTATCTACAGCTGATGACTCCAATGCTTAACAAAACTGTAGCATATTAGTGTCTTCCTGGCTACAGTTTTTAATATGCCATATGATGTAGCCTCCTGGACACCAATGTTGTGTTCCTTCAGTCAATGTCAATCAAAGCAACAGTTAACAGTGTTTCACTACTGTAAGGTTTCCTCCATCGCTCCACCCAAAGAAAGAGGTACTCAAAACAGACCTTTCACCACAATGAAAACAAACATCAAAATTGCTCAAAAAGCCTACGATGATGAGGCTAATTGTAGTTCAGTCGGAGTCAATTGTTTTCTGTTATACAGTGTTGGCTGTGTAAACTGAGGTGTATTTTTTACTCAAAATGAATCTTCACAATTACCTAGGGACCCAGAAAACAAGACTTTTGGGTAAGATAACTAGATAACAATTAGCCAATAAATATACTGCATCTGCTATACAAATAAAGATATGCTAAACATCTGCTATCAAATTAAAAATTGCTTGCTTCATTTGATAATTGTAAGGCTCACCTATGAGAAGTAGTGTTCCAACTGCTAACCCTCCACCTGTTTGTGAAGACAAACAAAACAATAATATCACTGTAGCACATAACACAGATATAGTTGTTCCCTCAAGACACAGGTTACAGTAGGCTTAATGGCTTTATGTTGAATAAAAGAAGGCAGGTTGAACAGAGTGCTTATGTTGGGTTGCAGTGAGTTTCAGTGGCGACTGGTGAGCAACATGTAAAGTTTAGCTGCAAGCTAGCTAAGGTACAAGCATGTTTAGCCATAGAGACTAAGCATATAACAGGTTCATAAAGATGGAAGCTATAAGTTTGCTCTCATCTGACTCTCCCACCACACTCCACAGTGAACCCAACACCAGACATTTGCTCCACAGGTATAAAAAAAAGTAATGGCATGAAACCAGGGGTTTCATCAGGTTTCTGTTGCAGTGTTGTCACACTGTTGCCCTTCAGAGCTCCTTAGAGATCCCGCTATAAAGGGGCAGGCGAATTCAAATGTTAATAACTCTGACAGTTTTGCTGCAAGAGACAAAACACTTGCACCAGAAGAAAGTAGTTGAAAGTAATAGTCCTTGTCAGACATGAGATTCATATAGGATTACTTTTCATGAGCATCTCTGAGCTCATGGTATGTATGTACTACCCAGGGGTGCAACATTTACGTCTGTAGGATGAGGGGGCAAGAGTGGCCAAAAAGTAGGCCTATACCCCATTTGGATACCCAAAATGTCTTGCTATTTTGACCATACGTAAAAAAAAAAAAAAAGGTCTAGAAGCTGTCAAGAGTGTCCCCAAACATATTGGGGGTATATATATAACATCCTATTTATCCAGGATGGGGATCATTTTGTTTAAGCTCATTTTAAAGATTTCCAATGGATTTCCCCCTGTAGAATGATTAGGGTTTGTTTACACTCTTATTTTTCCCTGAACACTTGGAGTGTGTATTGTTTGAGCCCAATCTACAAGCTTAATATCATACTTCCTCATTAAACATTTGCAAAGGCATGTACTGCAATTGCACAGAAACTATACAATCTAGAGACTTCACTTTTGTAGCATGGCAAATTTGTAATATAATGAGGCAGAGTGCAGCTTGCATGCCCCCCAGGTATAGACCTATCTCTAGAAGGAGTGCTGATCCAGCTTTATCACACCCACACACTCACACGAGTTGTGTCCTGCTCCTCCCTGTGCTCAAGGCATGCCAAATGTGTTCCATCCATGTGTCACTACAACTTGTGATACAAAACTTTTGATGCCCACTTTTATCTTATTGGTCAAGTCGTAACTACTGGACAAAACTGTCATTATATATCTATTAGTAGGCCTTTGGGGGCCTTGAAAGTCATGAACAGGGTTTTCCAATTCTGACAAGACATCTCATCAAAAAAAAAAAAAAAACCTGACATGAAATTTTGATTATAACATTTACCTGAGGAAATATAAACCAATCTCAAAACTCTTGGACCATTTTGGTCACTTCTAACTGGCCTAAATATACAGTCAGCTGGAGTGGAGAAAGCTGTCTTTGAGCTATCAGCATAAAACTTTACCTGATAAAACTCTCAACAACTTAAAACAAGGTAGCTTTCCTTGGGCTGGGGAACAATGCAATACAGATTTTGAATTGGCAGCCTTTTCAAGTTTGTGAACAGGGCCCTAAAATGCTTACAATTTGTAGTAAACTAGCCACAATGCTAGCTCCTCCACTTTTATAACATAATTTATATTTTACCATGAGAATTCGACATTTGTGAATATAAATAATTTCCCAAAGCAAGATTCAATGTCTGATGTCTTTCATCTGGAGGTGAGCACAGCATTGGCAGTTTAAAATGGACTTTATGGGTGGAATGTGCAGAATCCACAGCATCAGCCTGTCCTGTCCCACTGCTCCAAAACCTCCCATTCTGTGTCAGTGGAGCGGGTCGACTGTATCATGGTTGTTAGATTTCCCCTTTAAGACATGCAGTATCAAAACACTTCAAGCTTTCTAACTAACTTCACTATATCTAACGTTACACTGATAAATATTGTCGCTAAGTAACGCTAGCTACACAGGCTATATGTCAATAGCAGACTGACCGAGCAAATAGTCGAGTGACGTGACACCCGTCGAAACTATAAGCTGTCCATTTTGAACCGAGGGTCTGGTGCCAGGTATCGAAACTAACTTGCTTCTTGTTTTCTTCTGAAAACTAGTAGCACTGAACGGCGAGCGTTCAACTGAGAGTTTACCCACACTCTTCATGGGAGCTGCCATGCTGCTTGTAACGTGGTGACGCTTGTCGGTGTTTTGGAACGTCTTAGCCAATCAGAGATGGATTTGCTAAGAGTCGACCAATGAGAGCAGCGATTGTTGCGGGGCGGCGTGTGGGAGCTGTCAGAAGGAAGTTCCAGTTGTCATGGTAAGTGCACCGGGGCATTGAATCAGACAGTGAATAGGTGAGTAAACTCAGTTGATTACCGTAGCCACTCTCGCTGTAAGAATGTTCCTGCTTTCTACAGAAACGTGAACTTGATGATTCTGGTTACTATCTGCATTTCTGTCCCACATCTTGCTAATGCCGAACCAACCAGCCGACAATCTCATGCCTCTGAAAAATCGTCTGACGCCAGTCTCTGTGCGATTACAGACATGACCTTGCTGGTGTATTGCATAGTATTACATAAACTAAATCAGCTGCTTTATTTACAAACACAGTTCATGTCTACTTCTTGAACGAATAGAGAAGAATAACAGATTACACGTCGTTGTCCACTCTCGCATCATAGCCTACTTAATAGTTTGTTCATTATATTTAGTAATAGTTACCCACACAGCAACTACATAGGGATGGTGAATGATTAGTGATATGAGATGAGACAAACCATTGAGTAGTTTGAGAGCAGCTATTTCTATTCTATTCTATTCTATTCTATTCTATTCTAGTCTAATCGAGTCTAGTCTATATCTATTCTGTTCTGTTCTATTCGTCATGGCCTTGTCTACAGACAACATGAATGAATCTGAATCTGTCAAAACGTATCACATACAGTAAGCTACATCTTTAGGTCATGTAGGCCTAGTCTTATGTAATGTAATAACTAGGTCATGGATGGCAGTGGTGAAATGGTATCATGATATAGACTGGCTTCATGTGCCTGCGCACGTGTATATTGGGTGTTTGGGAGGGTCAAATAGGTATTAAGATGCAAGATTTGTTATTGTTGGAGAACATTCCTCATCAGCAGCTCTAAATTGCATATGTACTGTAACTGATGTATTTATGGTTACGTACACTGCAGTCATTTTAAGTGAATGTCAGTGTAAATCCCTTTGCATCATTTCCCTAATCACATTCGGCTTGGAGAACTCGAAAGGTGTAAAAATGAGGGGAAGACTACAAGCAGAGAGAACACCGAACACAGAAACCAGGACTAGCTGTGGATAGGTCAAGTGGTGAGCACCAGCATCCCCTGACTGGTGCTCATGGCCTGAGCATTGTGAATAATGGTTAAAGGTTAATGAGCGCTAGGCCTAAATTGGATAATCCCTACACAGGGAAGGTAGCAATGAACCAGTGAGGCAGTGAGTACAAGCTGATAATGAACCTGCTGGTATCTTTGTTTCCAAACTGATATAGATACACATTTTTTAATTAGAAATACCGCCAGTACTGACAAGATTGTTTTGGGGTTTTTTACCCCCAAGACATAGGCCTACTGGATCATTTTCTGAGCTAGTTATAGTAGTCTACTCTTTGAACAGGAAAATGGCTAAATGATTTACTTTAGGGCAAAAAAAAATTATATCCATATTTTTGTATTTGTCTCCATTTTGAGTATTAGCCTATACTGTTTTACAGCTGCATCAATAATAGTGGAGATTTTACCACTGTTAAAAAAGGAAGTTTGATTTCAGTAATTACATTGTATGTGTTGTTTTACATAATTTGGATTTACAGTTGTCCAGAATGGATTAGATCTAAATTATATAATATAATAACTATATATAGAATTCATTATTATACTAATATACAAATACCAATGGTAAAAATAAAATATGGCCCTATTTTACAACACAAAATCAAGACATATTTTTGAGAATTGCAGTAGTTGCAGTATTGCAATAGTAGAAACTGTTTCTCAAGACAGTCAATCAGATTTTGGCTGCTTTAGTGTATGGTGACGTCCCCAACAGTAACCAAGCCTAAAATGCTTTGAATTGATATGTGAGTAAATAAATGAGATCCTGCACTGAATATGGAATGCAATGCAGCTCACTGCTCAGCGGCTAACAGATGATGAAAACCTCTTATAGCCTACACATACTTCACAAACTCAGATTGAACTGTCAGAGTAGGTCAGTCGCTGGTAGGCGAATCACCAATCTCTAAGTAAGAATGTCCACTATTAATACTGTTTGATGGTTGATTGATCAGAGTAATCCCTAAGACAGCTGCAGCAGAGCCTTGTGCAGCAGGGATTGGCCAGGGGCTGAGGCAGCACAGGATACAGTAATGCTCCAGAGGAAGCAATCGCCCAACTGCTCACTTTACAAATGCTCTCAGCAGAGGCAGTCCTGTTGTTTTGACAGCACTGTTGAGTTTTACATGTGCTGACAGGAGACCAAGGGAATATATCATGACTGACAACGCTGGGCATTGTGGAAAGCCTATAAGAGACAAATAAGAGGCTCTGACTGACCTGCATCTCAGAAGGAGGATAGCCTGCTTCAGCAGTGAACATGTGGGATGCTCGAGGTCATTACAGTGGAAAGTTTCACCTCATCTACTGTACAGTGCCAGTCACCTAATTTCCACTACTCTTAAATCCCAATTTAACCCCTGGGCACAATACAGCACAATTCAATGTGTGGCAGTGTAAACACGGCAGCCTAATTTTAC
Organism: Centroberyx gerrardi; assembly: GCF_048128805.1. Taxonomy (NCBI): domain Eukaryota; kingdom Metazoa; phylum Chordata; class Actinopteri; order Beryciformes; family Berycidae; genus Centroberyx; species Centroberyx gerrardi. The sequence continues at coordinate 19,260,745 of NC_135997.1, forward strand.
AAAAATAACATCTTTTCCCCTTTTTTCAATGTGTCATCTGTCCATGTGTATTTTTCTGCAATGTTAGTTTTATCAGTCTCTGTATCTGATTGTGCTATATAATGGCAGCAGTCATAACATGTCAGACTTTTCCTGGTCAGATTGTTTTGGTTTCTTCAGTCTAATTCTGCCAACAGTGTGGAACTGGGAGAAGCAGTAGACGTCTTGTGTCCGGGGGATGCGAGATTATCATCAACATGCACCACATTTGTTTTGTTAGCGTTGAAAAGAAAGTTATATTCTAAGGGTAAAAGTACAATAAGACTAGGATGGGTTTTGTACTCGGCATTGCTAATTTTGACCAAGGATTTGACTTTTTCCATTCCATGGTTTGAATAGCTGTGTTTTGGCTGGATGTCCAACAGCTGTTGTGTGAAACACAAGAGAGCCATATTTAGCTTAGCCTTTAAGATATCTCTACAATGAAAAAGGCTATAGAAAAAAATATATGCACGGTTGAAATGAGAAGTAAACCTAGACTAGTCTTCCATATCGTAGGCTTGCATTTCAGTTGAGGTGTCTGTCATTAGCTAGTGGCTTTGTTATGAGCTGTTCAGGGCAAAACACAAACTCTTTTGTGAAACTGATACAACACCCGATAAGATCTCTCAACTCTCTCAACACCATGCCAGCACCACACATACGCCTGTGGTCAATACAATAAAGCTTAGTGCCTGATTTTCCATTCAATGCAATTGGCAGGGGACTCAGTCGGCCCACACTTCCTTTGAATTCATAGCAGTTGTATTCATATCACTTGGCCATTATTTGCTCTGGCTGACCCATTGATTGTAGGTTTAAACCCTAGCTCCTCAAATAGTAACCTTGCTCAGCTGTTTCACGGCTGTGTTGCCGTTAGCAACAATGAAAAGAGCAATATGGAGATCAGTCGCTTCAATAAAGCCTCTGATAGAAAGCAGGCCTAGTGGAGAGAAGTATTGGTCTGTGACTGGGACTTTTACATCTGTCACTCTCCATCCAGACAGGTGTCTGTGTCTAAATCAGCAGGATTATCTCTGATTGGACTGATAGTTGCAAACAGACCCCCCTGGTTGCCAAACCTCCCCCTTTTTATAGCTCACATTAAGATCAAATCAAGCTCTGCACAACAGGACTAATGCCCCACCCTCCTCTGCCTTCTGCTGCCCAGAGGAAGACATCAGAGGTGGGATTCATTCCCTCTCTGGTCCTGCCTGCTCCTCCAGACTCCCTTCCATCTGGGATCCTCAGGGAGAAGAAGCATATCTGACAAGGGGCTTGTAAGCCTCTTAGCCCCCCTGTTGCCCAGCTCTCTCTCAGCCCATGTTTTCCTAATTTAGGTGTGTAAGGAGTCTACTGCAAGGCCCTTGTGAGCTGTTTGGATTGAGATCCTCTTTGTGGTTCTAACAGACTGGGCATGTATATCAATTAGCACTACCAGACCAATGGCAGGCCCAAATCTCTAGAGACAAGGAGCAGTGATTCTTATCCGAATCTTTCCTTATGGCCTTAATAATGTATCTTTAATTGGGTATCAATTTTGCTATGCTGTTATCGGGGTCACTTTCTTAATTCCTTTTTTGTTTACTTTCCCCTCATTAGCTGGAATTCCATCCAAGCATTTTTATGTAAATTATCAAATCATGGATCGAATTAGAAAAGCTGTATGGAAATGTCAAATTTCTATAAAATATCCTCAATATTGTTAAAAACTTTTTATGCTCACTTGAAGCAGAAAAGTTTTTTGTCAGTGAAGAACTAACACACTGGAAATGCTTTTATCGAATTAATAATGGCATTAGCAGTAGTTATCTGTCCACCACAACCTTCCAGAAGTGTCATACGTGTTGTCGCTCGCATGTATTAGCCATCAGTCATAGTTGTATGGCCTTTTGTTTAAACATTAGAATACTGGCAAGTGCATTTCCTTATTTTCGTCTTCAGGAAGCATCAAATATGGCCAACATTATCTGAAATGAAAGAACAATAACAACTGGTGGGCCAATGCTTATCCATTCTTGACAGACTATTTCCATTTTCTCGTGGATCATGTGTGTTTTCTTGACATAGCAACATTCAGGAAGGCTATTTATTCATGTCAGCTGATGGAAATACACGAGATTCACGTTTTGTTGTTTGCGACATTTCAGGAGTTCACTCGAAATTCTCTTGACGGCTGGATGGAAGCATCTAGTGATACCAGATGGATACACATTCCCACTACTTCTGCTCTATCGTGGGTTTTTTTGTTGATATTGCAAAAATTTTCAATTTTGATTCAGCCGCTTGTGATTGCTGAGGAAGTGTGGCCCGAGTGAATGGGGCTCCCCTAGTAAGAGGATCACAGAGTTAAACACACAACGGGGTGTTTCCATCGGCAGCTATTCATTTGGGATCCCCCTGTCCTCCCCTCTGCAGCGCTGTGCCGTGACCATGGGAGGCCGCTGGCCACAGATGGTTGTGCAGAGAGGGCTGCGCTGACTTTCTTTGTTTTCCCATGAACATGTTTGGCGTGTAATCCTGGATTAACAGAGAGACTTTGTGTTAATTTACAGCTGTAATGCAGCATTCAATTAATGTTAGTACTACCCAACACACACACACACACACACTGGGTATTAGGGGCAAGAGATAGTGTGGGTTGCTCGACTCTCTACTCAGGGGAATTAGAGGTAATAGAGATCCAATCAGAGGTCTCTGTGGATGTCCAGCTCATACTGAATCCCAAATGAGCCACCATAGCTCACACACACACACACAAACGCTTTCTATGAAACACATAGGTGACACTATTGTTTGTGCGCACACTCACATCACACTGCACGCACCCACACACACACACTATCAATGACAGAGGGTGCCACAGAACACTAGGCGGCTGCATATGGACTCTCTCTTGATATCAGTCACTGGCCGTGTGATCTTGTTATGCAAAGTCCCTTAATCCCTACCTATGATGAATGCACACAGGAATGGAGGAGGAGGTGGGGGTGGGGGGGCTGAAACAGAGATATGAGGGCAGCTGTATGGGAGGCTGTCCACTGTGCCTTTGCGAATGAGCGCTGTAATGACGGCGAAGATTCCTGATCCCAGTAGAAGGAAGAGCACATCTGAGATCATGTGTCTGAGAGTGCATTACAGTGCCGCAAATGGAGGGCTGCTGGAGGAGGAAGATGAGAACCAGACAAATAGAGCCGAACGTGTCGCCTTAGCGCAGACCCGAGATTCACATTAACCTTTAGACCACTTGCTTCCCAACAGAGGAATTATAGGGCCAGAGGTGTTATTGTACCAGCTGGGGGAGGACTGAGACCATACAGTTCCCGTGGAAGAGAACAAGAGACCGGAGCAGGTCCGTGGCTGGAACGGGGCACTTCAATTGGGCCCTGCGCTGTGCATATATATATGTCCCCTTCCACCTGCTTGCGCATTGTCATTCACAGCGGTGGCGAAAAACAGAGGGTTGCCGGGGGTGATCAAGGGACAGAGGGGAGAGCGGGGTAGTAGCACACGGGGAGGTGAAAGGATGAAGTCCGGGGTTTTTTTGGATCAGAGAGGTTGGGGAGTGGGCCAAAGAGATGAATCATGCTAGGGATGAAAGAATAGATAGAGGGTGTAATAGGTGGAATGTAGTTGGCATGAATGATGGAGCATAGCATGTGTGTGTGTGTATGTGTGTGTGTGTTAGGAGGGGGGTAATGGGATTAGGGGTAACACCTTTGGCAGGGCCGGGAGAGCCACCTGACACCCGGTCTGTTGGGGACCTGGGGAGAGCGGGGGGAGTGGGAGGAGGTGGTGGGGTAAGGGAGGAGGTGGTGGGGCAAGGGAGAAGTTGGGGGTCTAATCCGTGTCCATCTTTGGGAAGTCATTCCCAGAGCTCTGCGGATTTGGGGCTTTGGTTTCCGCTCTGCTTGCTTTGGTTAATAATACCCTGGGAGGGATAGAAGACATGGAGAGAGAGAGAAAGAGACAGAAGGAATAGGGAAGAGAGAGAAAAAGAAGATTTCTTTACCCTGTGGTGGACTGGCAGGACAGGGGCCTAAGCCAAAAAAATGTTTTGAAGTGTAGACTAACTCCTGTACCTGGGTGTGATATGAACTTCTCATGATATACAGCATTAATCCTGCCTAGTTCATTATTGTGCCAATATGTATCTATATCCTCTAAGCCACGCTGTATCTATACCTTCTAATCTTATAGCTTCAATCTCTTCTGTGTATGTATGTTCATGTGGGTCTGCATCCATACTGTGCATGACAGTGTGTAAAGATTGACTCACTTTCTTCTGCCCGTCCGGCAGGTTGCAGCCTGAGTAAAAGTCAATAGTCTGAGTGTTGCAGTGATGTTTGCTCAGAAGACACACTGTTATAGTCAGTGTGTGTGTGTGTGTGTCCGTTTGGGTGGGGGGGCTCATTGTGTTTCTATGGTGCTGACAGAAGTTGATAACCGCCCTGATGATTCTGGTTGTAGTGGAGGCAGCACAGTGTCAGTGACTAGCTGTAGACAGTATGGAGCTGCTTGGCTGGAAGTGTCACAGCTTCTGTGTTTGTCCATCACCTGAGAGCAAGGTGTTGATTGGGCCATCCTACGCAGGATCAAAGTTCAGGGCGGTTTTCTGGTGTGAACTGGCTGCTGAGCCCCTGAGAATGAAACACCAGGGAATGTGCCATCTTAGCATTAGGCCAACTGTGACAACCTTGTCCACACCTTTAGAAATTAAACCCTGAAGAGCTTTTGTTTTTAGAAATCCTGCAAAAGACATCGGCCTACACTAACTGGAACAGATACTATATGGCTTCCTCACCACTGTATGATGCATTTTATAACTATATAGTATCCATATGGTGCTGGAGGCCTAACTGATGATTGTGCTTTGTGACTGCAGGTGGAGATGTTCCGCCAGGTGCTGGGGAAGACCTTTGGGTTTGTGGGCTACACGATCCAGTACGGCTGCATCGCCCATTGTGCCTTCGAATACATTGGAGAGTTGGTGGTGGTCCGTATTTACTGAGACTACATTGTTAATGAGTGACTACATGTCTCCACATTCATATCAGTCCTTCGAGTTGGAGTAGAAATAACTGTTGCTGTGTCATTCATTTGGCAGTGCTCCGGTCCGTCCATGGAGCCCACCATCATCAACCATGACGTCGTCTTCTCAGAACGGCTGAGCCGTCATCTTTACAGAATAGAAAAGTGGGTTTCATTTTATGCGTTCACATTCAATATGCAAAGAGGGCAACCGGCAACCATGTTGGAATATGTATTAACATTTTACTATTTACATTTTTGATGTACCATGAGATGTCAAGCATTATTAATGATTTAATGCACACTGAATTGTTGCAAAGTAAGTGACGGTGTTTCTGTTTTCTTTCAGGGGTGATATAGTGATTGCAAAGAGTCCATTTGATCCACATATGAACATTTGTAAAAGGGTCATTGGGTTGGAGGGTGACAAGGTCTGCACAAGTACCCCCTCAGATATATTCAAGACCCACACATATGTGAGTATGTATGAGTTTATAACATAAAAGGCCACATTTGTTGAAAGAGTCTAGCTTTTCAACTATTTTTTCTTATATATCCTTTCATTACCTACTTTACCAAGTAAGGTTCCTGGTGGCAGTTTTACCTTTCAGCCGTCAACAACCACAACTCAGAGAGGAGTCTCTTTGGAAGAGAAAGGTTAAAAGGATACAGTGAAGTAGTGAATGAATGAAGGATTAGTTCACAACAAAACACTTGATAGTTTGTTTCACACTCTACTAAAATGACAGCCAGAATCTCCATGCATAATGCAAAACCGCCTCCGAGTTTGTCTTTGGTCTTCTTTGTGTGTGTACTCCAGCCTATAGACCATTGTAGTTGTTTACATTTTAGACCACACACATCCATTTTGTGTCATTGGTCAAAATATCAGCTTTTGACAACACCTATATTTCCTCAGAACAGTGATAAAACCAGAGAGTGAGCAGGGGTTCTGCCGGTGAAACCACTGTCATTGCTTTTCTATTACTACTCTCCCCAACGCCCACAGCTCAGGCCTGCAATCTCTCTGAAGCCTGTTAGAGTTAGTGCCAGCCGAATGGACAGACTGATGGGTGGGCGGAGGTGTGTGTGTGTGTGTGTGTGTGTGTGTGTGTGTGTGTGTGTGTGTGTGTGAGTGTGAGTGCGCAAGTCAAAGGTTGTGTTTATGTTGCATGTTTCTGTATTTATTGTGTATTGTATAGACTTTATGGGTATGCTATTGAATGGGTTCAGCAATACACAGCATAAGGCCAAGCCTATAAGTGTCATTCAGCAAATGAAATAGGAAATAAAAAATGTTTCCTATGCTACAAGCTTCACCTCCACATATAGAGGACTGAACTGGTAATAGGTGCCATCATTGTTGTAGGTTTGATTCATATTCCAGTGGAGCAAAGGTCATGATCATGTAGGCTTTAAGTTTAGATGTAATTTTTAAGCTCGCCACTAGGTGGAGAGCTTCAAAATGATGGTTTGTCTCTCAGGAGGACATATGGGGACAATGTTCATTGACTTCCATTCATTTTAGATGCTCATTCACTTTCATTCTCTTATATCCGTGGCAGTTGCCTGTACCGGTCAGTAGATGGCGCTGTCTCAGTAGTGTTTAGCACATTTCATGCTCTCCAAATCTTCCGAATGGGCCAACTTTTGTGTTTTTAGTGCTTGAGACCGGCTGTCATGAATAAGATATATGTATTAAGGATGGGCCAATCAGGTTTTCTGGAGCCGATACAGATTGCTGATTTTGTAATGGTGTGATCGGCTGATCACCAATCTGATCGCTAATTCAAATGATGCATTTTGACATAGCTGGCCTATCCATATGTAAATAAAATATAGGTTTTATCCAAACATAGTAATTACATGTTAGTGTGTGCTTGATGACTGAGGTGCTTACTCACCTATTGCCACTGGTAGCGCATGAAAGGTTTTGTCAGATATATATATATATAGGTTTTGTCCAATATATTAAACTGGCTGTAAACTATGATCATAGGATGCAAAATTCAAAACACAGTGTCAGAAATGAACTGTCAATATTTATTAACATAAATAAAATATCTCAGATATTTTGAAAAATTGCCAGATGAACAAAATTCATATGCTACTAACATTCTGGCAAATTGGCTCATACTAGCAGCATATGTTTGACTGCTTGAAACTTTTTTTTTATCGGGCAGTTCGAAACGGTGATCGGCCGATCATCAATTACCTGTTTAGAACATTTATCGGCCAATAATGATCGGTGGCCAATTGATCCTTGCACCCCTAATCTTTATATATCATGAGCTGACAGATTGTGGAGTTTATCTGCAGATTTATTGGTATCAGTGATGTTGGTGGTACAGAGTAAGGGTCACATTCTCCAGAGACTTCTCCAATACTCCAGTCTTTTTTAAATATATTTCCTTTTCATCCGAAGTGAGGTGAGACGTTTGCTTGTTCATGGTTGCTTGTGCTTTTCTGGGAATCAATGTGGCGGTGTCAACAAAACACTGATGTCACTGCAAGTCATGGATACGCCTAGACCTATCTCTGTGGTATTTAGGCTGTTTATTTTATGCCAAAAAATACTGATTGTTAGATTGTTAGATTTATTTTTTTATATGGGCGATTCATTTTTATTTTAGGTCTGTTGCTTCTGTTGTAGGCATGTTGTTGGTTGAAGTCTTGGTTGATCAGGCATCCTTATATGAAAAACACGTCACAAGCTTTTCTGAAAACGGGGATCGTTTTTAACAGCAGCCTCAGCTAAACAGGAATCTCAAAACATGTAGCTTTTCCAGTTTAAAAGGTAATTTTGTATTACAAAAAAGAGAGCAAATGATACGTTTTGCATGACGTTGTGGAGATGATGCATTAATGGATGATTTCCTCAGTCAGCTATAAATAGTATTCTGATTAACATACCAGTCTTGAGGAGACTGTGGCAATGCAAAATGTTGAGCTGGGGGTTTGCAGTTTGATCCCCAGTCAAGGTAAAGGCATTGATGCAATGTGGCTGACTGACATCCTAAAAACTCTTTCTAATAGGATACATTGTACACAAGTAAGCTACATCTTTGTTGCATTCATTTTATTAGTCACAATTTTTACATTTACACTTGCTTTTCAAATATAGAAAAGTGGAACAGAGCTGACTGAGTTCCCTAAGCATTCAGAATCAGAAGCAGAAAACACTTTGCCAATATAATAAATGTACCTGAATTTTCCTTGGTGCCTGGTGGGTGGAGGTAGTGCTGAATATGCAGTAGGAATACATTTGCAAATGGAAAACGGTGGCCCTGTTTGAGTTGAGTTCAATATGAAAATAGGTCTGAATGAAAGAAGATGATCACTTATCTCTATCTCTCCTGCTTTCTGTCTGTATTGTTGTGGTTTGTGTGGTGTTGTCCTCAGCTCAGCCTAGATGTTGGGAATTATTGGAAATTGTGAATGTACAATTGATACAGTTGGATTTGATACATTAAGCCATGGATAGGAAGCCATGTGCCATGGAGGGCCGAGAGTCTGCAGGTTTTCATTCCAACCAAAAATGAAACCAGCTGATTTCACCGATTAACACACCTTCAACCAGAGAGGAAGAGCTAATCAGTGAAATCAGCTGGTTTAGTATTTGGTTGAAATGAAAACCTGCAGACTGTCTGCCCTCCATGGCACATGGCTGCCTGTCCCTGCTTTAAGCTGTTATTGGTCAAGATTCACAGACAAAACAGGTGGCAAGCTTGAAACTAACACTAAGCTAGTTTTCACTTATTAAAAACTGGAGGGAAGCCAGGCTGATTGTCACCTTAGGCGTTGAGTTTATTTAATTTAGCCTAATATATGCTTTGCCCTCTTGTTTTTTTTTCGTGGTTGTTGTTGTTTTACCTCCAAGAGCAAAATGGTTTTTCAGGTTTTTTTTTTTTTTTTTTTTTTTTTTCTAGTTTTTTAGTTTTTAGTGTTAATGAAATGGAGGCATTGTGTGACAGCATTTTAGGCAACTGAGAAAATACCCGCTGTTCGCATAAATGTTTAGCCTCCCTCGGGGAGCTTGTATTTGGGAGTATGTATGTGTTTGTGTGTGTGTGCATTAGCGTGGTGTGAGGCATTGTGGGTGGACCTGTGAGAGGGTACAGATGAATTTTGGAAGGCGGTGTTAGACCCTGTCATCACCTCCTCTTCTGCTCTGACAGACAGGCAGGTCCTCTCCGCCCTCAGAGATCCAGCAGCAGACTAATTGCCCTGTCACCTTTTAGGAATCATTTCTGTGTCTGAGCTGTTGTGTCAAAACAATGCCACTTGATCCCTAATATTAAAGCAGAGAGAGAGACGGAGAGAGAGAGAGTTGAAACGTCCGCACACATACTGTACCATGTAGGAAAGATAGAGGAAGCAAGATAGTGAAAGAGCAATTCCAGTATGTATTTAAGGTGAGCATACCTCTCCACCTCAATCATGTTAACATAATGAGCACTGTAATGGTGTGGCTGTTAAACAACACACCTCCGCAGCGAGGTGAGCTCCAGTTTCAGCGCCGCTCCCCGACACGTCTCTCTGACAGGTACACAAAGCCTCGCGCCGGCCCGGCCCGGCCCGGCCCACAACCGCAGAACAGGTTCCATCGCCGCCGTCCATCACATCACAGCCGCCGGCAGCGCTGATCAAAACAAAATACTACAACTGGGCGCCGGGCCCGCTTCTCTGGAAATCTGTGTGGTTGGAAACAACGTCGATTGATTACAGCTTGGCTGGCTGAGCTCATTCTGTTCCAGTGACTCAAGAGGGAATGAGGAGAGAGAGCATATTGATGCCGTCTGTGTCGTGAAATGATAAAATGATTCAAGTATGCCTTCATCACCCTGTCCATCACGGAGAGGCCTCTCCACAGACGCAACCTTGATATACATGCAAGAAATCAAGTGAGGCCCGTGGGGTTACAGCCCAAGGGGACGTTTGCAGGTGCTTGAAACAGCAGTTATCTTTGAGGGAAAGTCAAGGATGGCACATTTTCTGGCCACATTTTTTCAACCATCCAGTTTTAGTTCAGCGGTTTGCCTTTGACTGTTTATATTTTTTTCTCTCTCTTCCACACACCTGCGACCTGCAAGGTGATATGCATAAGCTTTCATTCTCTCTCTGACCACATTATGACAGGTCAGGTTTCAGGCTCCTTCTAAACTAACCACCTCCACTACTCTGAAATACTGCCTGGTTGATCTTTAAAGTAACCTTGTCCTTACTGAGGCTTAAGTTTCTCCATAGGGTAATCTGTTTTATTAGACTAAAAATCAGTGTGTTTTGTTTTGTTTTTGGCAGTTTCTTTATTCACCCACAGATCGATCGGATTGATCGACTTTGTTAGTGGTTTCACTCAAGCCAGATCCTGAAAAGAACTGAGTTAATGTGAAGATGGGTTATGAAAAGATTCCCCCCCTTTTGAAGTAATTAAGTGTGTTTGTTGTGGCTGTCCTTTCTGCAGTAGTTTCACAGGATGATGGGCAGAACGCTTGAAATGTTTGTCTCACACCTCTAAGCTCTTGAATGAGGACAAAGAAAATTATGTTTTTAAGATGGAAGATGAGCAGAAACAGGGGGTTCTGGTTTGGCAGATGACAAACGGTGGTGTTTCTCTTTCCTGTGCTTGGGAGCCAGCATATGTTACCATGTTAATGAGGTGTAATGGTGGGAATCCAGCATGCTGACATATGGTTCTCAGATGACTCCTTTAATGATATTCATTTGTGTCGTCGTTATTCAGCGAGTTGTTTACCTCATGTTAGGTCAACATGTCACTGCCTCGTGATTATGTCACATCATCTGTCTCAATTATCGAATATGAAACGAAACACAGCATCCCACAGTAGAACTAATCAGAGAGCCGGGTGATCGGAACAAGGAAGACGAGGCGAGGCGAAGACATCTGTGACGTCACCTCAGTTTGGATAATATTCTGTTTCTTTATTCTCTTTATCCTCTTTCCTCCAGAGGACTTTTGCCGTTAAAAAGTTAGGCAACACAAAAATAGACTCGCGGATTGTGATGCCCATTATGACAATATAATGTGTTGTTGATCCTGTCTGCACATATAGGGGGGACAGCGTACTTAATTAGGGCCTTGACAAGCCTACTCTCCTAAAGTGATGAGATTAATCATAATTGGTGTCACTGTGAATTAGAGCTCGCTTGGATGACCGCCCCACTGGCAGGTCGGACCGTGGTGGAGACCCTTGGACACTGCTGCTAGCCGCAGCTTAGGCCTCTCTCTCTCTCTCTCTCGCTCTCTCTCTCACTCTCTCTCTCTCTCTCTCTCTCGCTCTCCCTCTCTCTCTCGCTCTCTCGCTCTCTCTCGCTCTCTCTCTATATGCCTGGCTCTCTCAGGCCCCTCTCTGGCTTTGCCCTCCCTGGGTAAGAGGGGCGCAGATCTCAGCCAACAGCCTAATGACCCCGTTTGAAGTTCCTCTAAATCCCCCTCGACCCTGCCCGTTACCCATGACCCCTCTCCTAAGACGGTATGGGGTTAAAGAGGGACAGGGAGGTTGACGTTAAGTTAGGCTGAGGAGGGAGGGATGGCTGAGGCGACTTGGGAGGGGTTAAGGTAGATTCTCACTACATAATAGATGGGGGGCGGGGGGGGGGGGGGGGGGGGGGGGGGGGGGCGCTCACTTCTACATGTAAACAAAGTTAAATTGTGCGATAATCTCTGACAATGGTTTTGTATTTGACTCCATTGTTTTGTGGGGGGAAAAAAATATATTTTTTTCATAGATCGTTTTTCCCTTCTTTTCCCCTGCGGTGATGTTTTCAGGTTCCAAAAGGCCATGTATGGCTAGAAGGGGATAACCTTAGGAATTCCACTGACTCCAGGAGCTATGGCCCAGTTCCCTACGCCCTCATCCGAGGCCGTGTTTGCTTAAAGGTAACAGAGGAGATATAAGCTGGCACACATTTTAACCCCTCAAACAGATTCAGTGGCTGAGTGTATTCATATTGGAAAATTTCGTTTCAATTTCATCGGGAAACCAGTTTTGATGAAACATATATGGGTTCTGACACTGCACTCTTAGGTGTTGAGGTGCTTTCTTTTTCTCTGTCTTTTTTTTTTTTTTTTTTTTGCATGGTCAAGTACGGACATTTGAAACACAATTCAAAGACGTGAGTCAGTTAGAAGTTCAAAGCAAGTCTGTCTGATTGACCAAGGCCTGGACACCATATTGTCTAGCTTTCCATTCTGCTGTGTTGTCATGTCACTGGATGTCATAGCAACCATGACCCTGGAAACAGGTCAGCCAACCTTCTGTCCATCTGATTGGACAGCAGCACTCCACTGGAGGCCCTATTACGATGGCTGACGAAATAACAAGATATTTTACGAAGTCGAACACTTAATTAAAAGCCATATTAGCAAGTGCTTCCAGGAAGTGAGATTGTTAGAATAGTAATGATAAAACACATCACAATATGAAGGGAAGTCGTTTTGTCCTCCTGTTTTAACCCCACGTTTCTCTGTGCCCTTTGTCCTATCCAGCTCTGGCCTCCACATAATTTCGGCACCCTCGACGAAAGCCCAACCGGACGGATCATTAAAACTCAGAGTAACTCGGACTGACTCATACACCGTGTACATATGTTACATTGTTTTTAATCGTTTATAAATAAAGCTCATATTTATTATAAAATGGTTATTCTTTGCCTGCCTACATTTTATTTCATCCCTTTTAATTAATTTGGCTTCGGCCCTGTGTTTGGAAGGTATGTTTTTTGGGGGGAAAAACACTCTGGAGCCATACATAGTTCATCTGCAGGTTGATTTTATTATTTCATAACTTACAAGGCCTTGTCTTCTGGGGCTTACAGTGTGTTGGCTGTAGCTGTGCAGCACCGCAAGAACAGCATTGCGTGAGCAGTGAGTAAAGCTGCGTCTCCATGGAGCTGCTAATGGCAGAGAGTGGGTAGAGGCGAAGACGGGACGATGCTACTCTCTCCACAGGTTTGATGATGGGATCATGCTTTTTTAGGAAAAGGACATAAAAAGAATTATGTTTCCAAAGAATTAAACAACAAATCATACTTAACAGTTCAGATATTTGGATGGTTTATATGAGTTAGTTTATTACTGGTTTATTTGTGGTAGAATTTACATATTTAAGCCTCAAAACCTATTATGTGTTGTACTAGTTCTGAAATACATTTAAAGCACATATCTGCAGGATGTTTGAAGATGTGCTTTCAAAGCAGGGATAAAATGAGATCTACAAACATCAACCTCGGCAAAGACATGTCTCATTCCCTCAAAAAAGACGTTATTAATTTCATGTTTACCCTTTCTTACTCTTATGGCAAAACAAAAGCTCTCTTAGTGTTTAATATTTCATTAGGCTGCCAAGGCAATTGAAAAAATGTTAACATTTCCCATTTAACCATACAATATTAATAAGCACTTAGTAAGGCGACGCTCGCCACTGAATAGATTGTGTGTGTGGAGCCGACCCTTTTGTGTCTCACAGGCAGAGGAAGCGGGATGGTTTGAAAATGTACAAAAGTGACCAGAGGGAAAAACCAAGCTGTTCGTGACATCACATTGTTTCATCACCTCGCTGACTCCCGCAAAAATGCCCGGTCCCCGCTGCCATTTTTCAGGCCCCCGTTCCTCCCGCTCAGACCGTCCTGGACGCGGGGACGTGACAGTACATTCACACACTGAGCTGTGGAAGCTCAGCTGGTCATTCTCCAAGGGAAGAGAGGGACTCTTCTCCTTAGAGCTCCCCGGGGGAAGTGAGTTCCAGGCAGCCGTGGGTCCCTGTCCAGCTGCTTCCTCTGTCTGGAGGGGGCCAGAGGGTCAGAGACAAGGCTCCCTGTGACACTGAATTATCTGCCTGAGTGTGATCGTGCCTGCTGGGAGGGAAGCTCAAGATTGTGTGTGTGTGTGTATGTGTGTGTGTGTGTGTGTCTGTGCGTGCATATGAAAAATATTTATGCAGGGTTTTGCTTCAAGCACATCTTTGTTTCTCAAGGTTTAATGTTCATCTGCTGCGTGTCAACACAGTGTCAGTGTTCAGCTGAAATGCTGACACAAGTAATCTCTCTTATGTCCCTATAAAGCTTGTGCCCCATAGAGGGAGCTCTGACTGTTTCCTAATGTAACTCAAGCACTGGCGGACATTAAGATTTATATGGTTCAAGTAATGCGGGTAAGATTAAAGTTGAGGACTGTGTATTCACACCAGCTCTTTTTTGTGTTTAACGTTGAGTGGTCAGTCAAAGTCTTTGTTTTTTGCCACAGTTAGAATGGAGGGAGACAGAGTGAGTACAGTGAGTGAGTAAAGCTTCAATAGCATAACATGAGCTTCCTAGTCACAAATGTGGTATGTGCAGGCTGCCCAGACCTCCCTGATACCAGAATTTACGCTCCATATCATTTGGTGCAATTTCTTGTATGTCGCCTACGTTGATACTTAAGTTCTCCAAGGAGACTTGAGTTCCAAAGAGATGACCGGGCAGAGGTGTATATCATTATTATGCTGACTGGGCACAAGGGAGGGAGTGAGAGAAGAAGAGATAGAGATCGGAAGAAACGGACGATAGACAGCTGTGCTGAGCTATGCAGCAGCACAGAGTCAGGCTATGGGCTGTCAGCAGCGCTGAGGTGTGTCTGCTGCCTTTGTAAGAGAGGATGGGGGCGGGATGAAGCAGAGTGTCATGCCCCTGTACTCTGGAATAAGGACATAGCTGCAAGACAGACATATTCTGCAAAATGTGTGATGTCATATAAACATTAAAATTATGCAGATTGTTAAGCTTGTTTAATTACAGTGGCAAGGGAAACTGATCTCTGTGATTTTTAATCAAATAATATTTGATCATGCTATTTTTTTATATAAATAAAGGGTCATATGAAAAAGCAAATTGCACAACATTTTTACAACTTTTTCCTTATGCCAAAAGAATTGCTAAACTTTAGAGTATCCCTTGCAGAAAAAACTAATCAAACCGTCTGTTAAGTATCAGGTAAAATGTCTCGACGTCAACTCAACTCAGTAAAATTGCTTGCTGTCAGAGGTTGATCAATCACTTGCAATGCCAGAGAGGAATTTTGAGCCATAATTGTTTCAGGTTTGGCAAGTTATTTTACACTGCACATGTTTTAGCATTCGACTGTGTTCTGATTCAGCGTAACAATACTTTTCATTTGGTGTCCAAGTCCTAGGCGAGCCAATCATTGAAAAATCACCTTTTTTGCTGCTTTGCTTCAGTGTGTGTACAGGTTTTTCAAGAGAGTCTTTCTATTGCATTCAGAGACAAAATTAACACATCAAATTACCCTGATAAATTACTCAGTAAAGTATGATGGCAGGTAGTTATGGGCTTATTTTCATATGTTTACCAAGGGCTTCAGCATTTAATTGTGTTACCGTGCTGTGAAACAAGTCATCAGGCTTTTGCTGAAAACTTGCTGATATTCAATAAAGAAACCTCATGAGTTAAAACTAAAGTTGGAATAATTATGGTCCTAAATTTCTACTATGTGACAAATTCAACCTTTTCATAAAGTTAATACTTTTAAAGGATATATTATAGACTTTGGTTTACTGTTTCCAAAAGATGCACTATATGGTTAATCAGTTTTGTTGACTAAACAAAACGTGTTAAAAATATGTCAAATCACATCATTTTTTTACAATTCTTCACTCAAAGTTACATGATCAATTTTCACGTTAATTCAAAATAAGGCCGCAAAACAACAAATTGGCACAGGGTCCCCGTACTTTCCCTGGCCACTGTATTTTCCTAGAACTGTAATGCAAAGGAAATGAAGGAGTGAAGTAAGGAGAGGAAGATAAATACCTGGAGGGCAGAAGGGACAAGAGGAAAATGAAGTGGAGAATAGTTGTGCATGGGACAGAGACAGAAAGAAAGCTTGTATCTGTTTGCTTGATTCCTTAGTTCATTTCAGGTTAATTGAATTCTTTAGAAATGCAGAGACACTTCATAGAGGAGATGGGGCGGCAGGGCTAAAGAGAGTAAGAGAACCGCCCGTCGTTGGTAATGGGTTGTTTGTTTTCATATCCATGGTAGAGAACCTGACCCAAAAGTAAACTTGGGTCAGTCTCTGCAGCATTGCTGTATCTGACAGCCAACAGTGTGACTGCATCCCTCTGCCTGACAAGCAAATGTCTCTCTCTGTAAACAAACATATCTTTATCCTAAAGATTCCACCAGGAGGAGGTCGCTACTGAAAGTCTGTGTAGCCTTTATCAAACTAAACTTTTGCTTGTCAAACCCTTTAACAAACTTGAAGCCATATCAATCACACTGCTGCATGAGTTACATCACGCTTCAGTTCTCCTCCCTCTCTCTTTGCATATTTCTGTTCTGTTGATGCATCCCGTTTCCCCCTACACATACACACACACACACACACACAGCTTTCTTCCTTCGCTTTTGCTTTAACTCCCCCTACTCCTCTCCACTTGTGTTTCTGTTAGCTGATGAGGGAATTGCTCCTTTCATTGATGGATCCTTTCATTCTCTCCTTTTAATCAAGCCTGTTAGTACTTCTTAATTAAGACATCACAGCTGCGTTTGATCACGCTTGGTTTCTGTGTGTGCGTGTGTGCGCGTGTGTGTGTGTGTGTGTGAGAGAGAGAGAAAGACAGAGAGAGAGCATGAGAAAGAGTGAGATGTTCTACCAGTCCCTATTCTGTGTGTAAAGATGACTGAACAGCTTCAATTGGGGGAAATACACCTCCTCTAACTCTGCCAGCCCTTGAGGCTTGCGGTGTGTAGATCTCCCAAGCCAACAGGCGTCGACCCCCAGAGATCCATACCAGACAGATGGTATCGGAGGCTGGGTAGGACGGCTATCGAGCTCCCTACCGTCAGTTTGTTGTGATGATCAGACACACCAGGCTGTCAATACTCACAGCCCAGCAATCAAAGAATAAACCCAACGCAACACAAAGACGATTTAGAAGGCGAAAACTTAACTTTGGCTGGATTTCATTAAAGAGTTGAGACCATGAACTTTCTTCTAAAGTATCGCACAATGTTTTGTTTTTTTTCCCTTTTTCAGTACAAATACGTTGTGTAAATGAGCACAACTGTTCAAGTCGATAATACAGTGAAGCTGTGGATTCTGCAGGACTGATAAACTGAGCCTCTAAGTGAGAACGTTAGCATGCCTGTGCCAGGCCTTGGTGTTTTTTCCCCCAAAGGCAGTCGACACTATTAGTGCTCCTTCTCCTTAATGGTGCGGGTGGGCGGGATTGTGTATATGTGTATGTGTATGTATGTGTATGTGCGGGGCGGGGGGCCTCTGCTGTACATACAGTCACCGAGGTTCCTAATGGAAGGCTATGGGACGTCTATCCTCAGGCGAAGAGGGATGCAGAGAGTGGGGGAGGAGGGGTGGAGAGGGGGGATGACAGCAGCCTTAGTCTGACAGGCCTGACCTATATCCCCCTTTTGCTTAATAGAGAGAGAGAGCTAGAGAGAGAGAGAAAGAGGGAAAGAGAGAGAGTAATTGGCAGATACACATTTGCTGTTAGGAGCACTCTCTCTCTCTCTCTCTCTGGAAAGTGTTTTCTGTGGCCGAGAGAGAAGAGAGACGCATGGTTTGGGGTTTTCCTCACCTCTTCGTTCTGTTTAGAGGATTTGTCTTGTGTTGTTTGTCCACTCTTACGATGTCTATCACCTTTGGCTCAAGACAACAAAGGCAAGCTTTGGCACAAGATATACTTATTCTTTGACTAAAAAGACAAAACAAAACAAAAAAAAACAGTTGGGCATCCTCTTCTACTGCAGGTTGTTGCGATTTACTTTTGGTTATTTTTTCTTCACTGTGTCGTTTACATGAGCATAAGTAAGTCTAATGGCTGTATTGCTGATACAAACAGAGGTGTGCGTGTGTGTGTGTGTGTACGTGTGAGTCTGTCTGATGGTCAATCAATTAGTCAGCCAGTTTGTATGTGTGTGTGTGTGTGTGTGTGTGAGTCAGAGAGAATCAGGTACAGTGTGTGGGTCTGTGTGTGTGTGTGTGTGTGTGCGTCTTTGTGTGTGTGTGAGTGTGTGTGTGTGCTCCCCCTGGCATGTCCTGGATCCTGCAGTGGGATACACAGCCCTTTCTGCCTGGTTTACTGATGGGGGCTGTTCGGCTTCCAGACAATTTAGCAAAGGAAACTCTGCACAACAAACATAAACAGACACAGACAGACTGATCTGGGCAATAACAGAGAGAGCATGCACAATGAAACACACACACACACACACTACTGAGACACAGACGCACGTGTAGATATGTACACAAAGGACGTGGTAATTAATGTGTGCATGACAGGGGTAAATGAATACATTCCACACTGTAATATGAAAGCTCAGAGGTGTTTCAGAGGGCAGTCTCACTTCTGAACTTTCTTTGCAAACCTCTTGAAATATTTCAGCTGTAGTCCGTGTCGGACTGTGGACTGATTGGTATTCGGAAACGCTGGGATGGCCTGAAGCAAACTCCCTGTCCTGCTGAGTCTGATGGATCTCTCTCACTATCCACCCGGGTCCTGTCTCTCATTCTCGTGCAATCTCTTTCTCCCTCTCTCTCTCTCTCTCTCTCTCTCTCTCTCTTTCTCTCTGTCTCACTCTCGCTCTGTCTGCCCCCCATTTTCCCATCTACAATCTGAAGATTCGCCTCTCCCTGTCAGAGCTTGCAGCTTCTCTTTCTCTCAACAGGCGATTCATTTGCCCCTAAGGTAGAGGAGGGCAGGGGAAAGCGCAGGGCATGGGGAAGAGCGAGGGAGAGGAGAGAAAGACAGAGAGGTCAGGATGGAAAACAACTCAGATCCTTAGAGCGGGGCATGGGCCCGAGTGGTGATGGAGAGCTGGCATGGGGAAGCAGAGCATTGCGTGCGTGTGTGTTTGTGTTCCTCTTCGATCACTGTAGTTCAAAAGCTGAACCGCGTCCAAGGCTTGGTAATGATGCAGCCGGCCACAACAGACTACAATAACCAACAGTCTATGGCTGGCCAATTACTGTCCGCCGCAATTATATTTCCAATTCAGAGGTAACGGGGGAAAGTGGCCCAACTCAACTAATCATTTCGAGCAATTACTTTTAAAACTAATTAGAATGTCAGGGTTGGCTGTGCGTGCCCGAGCTTGGGGGAGGTTTTTGTTTGTGTTTTTGTTGCTGTTTTCACTTTGTCAAATGGGTGGACTTGAAAGGATGGAGCAGGAGGAGGGGGCAATATCAGCGACAGTGCAAGCCAAACATCAACCCCATCCATGGATTGAAAGACATGGTCATTATGGGAGTTCGGTGTGTTCGGGAATCCATTGTGTAAAAGAGGATGCTGTGTTCGTTCTGTCGGTGCCAGGCCACTTTGCGAGGAGTTCTTGGTGATGTCAGCTAAAACGGTCTGAGGGATCAAACAGTCCACAGAGCTCCGGAGCCAGCGGAGTGAAGGGAAAGAGGAGTTTGAAGGAGCCACTTTATGGTAGAGCATCATCAAACTCTCTTGTATTGAAGAGTTTTAGACTTTTCTTTTAATTAAAGCTTAATGAAGAGGGGTCTCACAGTCACAGTTAACCCACAGCGAAAGTGTTACTGTTGTATCAGCTGACCTGAGAAGATGTGGGAGGATGCCCTTCACAGAGAGAATGACTGAGCCAAGCAGTGAGGGTGGAGATCAAGAGGGATCTATGAAGTCAACAGTATTAAGACACATTAACACTAACTAAAATCAATTGGCCGATAAGTCAAAAAAAACAAAAACATTTTAGTCAAATGTGTCTTCAACCCCACATTACCAAACTGATGGATAAACAACATGACCTTTTAAACAAGTAAAAGTTAATCAAAAGTAATACTGTGCAACTTGTAATATAACAGATTACTTTCCATAGAAAATGATCTTGTGATGTCACTTCGTTCATTGACTAAGAAGTAATGTATTATATGCAGTATTAGTATTTTTTAATTAACACTCGGAATGAAGATGGCATTTAAGTGAGGCAACATTTCCCTTGTTTTGATTGACCATTTCCAATAGATAGTGAAACTACTGTTTTAAAATATCATACTGGTGTGTGTGGGTGTTTGTGTGTGCGTGTGTGTGCGCCAATGCCAATGTTTCCAATCGGAAAATCTGCAAGATGGGGTGTGTTATATATTTCATGAGTCTTGGGGTTTCTTTTTATACCATACCACTCTAAGACACGCACATACCTGCTATACATGTAGCTGGTTAAGACACACATACACTGACTTGTAAATGTAAAAAGCCTGCTTATAAAAGAAGTGGACACTCTGCCTCAGTAAGACCGATCCATCCCATAATACACAGCGCGCTTATGGTGACACACGCAAGTCTAGTACACGTGTAGTTATTTAACCTAGATAACCTCAACGTCTTAGCAAGGACAGATTGCGTGGTTTCACCAATGAAGCGACCGCTGATGCTACAATTACGTTTTTTGAGTAGGAAAGAAAGTAAGGAAAGAACGGTCACAATTTTGGGGGAAAATAGGCACAGAATCAACATATTCTAGAAATCTATACTGATCTGAAAAGATTTGCTGATGGTCTGAGCTGGAAGATCTGACTGGTTGACCTATGATAAACATGATCAAACAACTTATATTATACAAATCATTGCCAATAATTGACTTGTCATTTCTCCCCTGTTTTATTGTAGGCACAGTATTCTTTGAAAACTGCTGTATAGTATCAGTACTTTCAGGCTTGCTGACAGACACCATTCAGTGTTAATGTGCAGCAGTTAGAGGAGAGTTGATCCTTTATTTTAGCCTTGCATTCTGTTGGATGATGATGTATTGATCTCCCCGCTGAATATGTAGTATATCACAAAAGACTGTGATTAGTATTCATGCCTCTTCCCCCAAATTATGATGCCCACATCCATCATGACAAATACCATACAGTAGGTCTCACTACTTAAAAAACATTTCCTGGAAATCTGCATTATTCAGTGTTTTGATTTGGGCCATGTGTGCCAACCCTCCAAATACACACAAGCACACATTCACACACACACGCACACAGAATGCCTCCGGTAGTTGTCATAACAGACCACCCCTGATGGAGTGATGTCTCATTAATAGACAGCTTAAAGCCAAAGCATGGCGTTATCTCTCCCAGTTTTACAGGGTGGTGGTGACAGTTCTGCTTTTATCAGCAAGCATTCCTCACAACTTCAGATTGGCATTTAAAAGCGAGTGAGTGTTGAATGAGTGTCTCTCTGTCTCCCTGGTCCACAAGCTCTATGGCTCTGAAACCTTCCCATTGGATATCTTGATATCTATTAGAATACAACCAAAAATAATAAAGGTTTTCCTAGTATTTGGTAAAGTCTAATTTCTATTAAATGTTGCACTGTACTACACAGGAATCACTGATTAAGTTGCAGTTTCTATGATTTTAGGTTTTAAAATATCATATAACATCACTTCCTTTTATTTCCTTCATCACATCCTTTTACAGCACTGTCACAACCTGATTTCCAAGTCAAATTAAATAAATGCAGTGTTGCAGAACATTTTCAATGGGCAGCTAGCGACAATGTTGGACAAAAAAACGCGCAAACTTCCAGCAAAGGAGTAGATTCCCAAGAAACTGAACTGTGAATTTGTACTTAAATAAACATAGATAAATGTCAACAAATGGGCATAATCATTCTAGCTTTTCTGCCTGCTTCCTTCCACACAAAGTTGCCTTTCTTACATTACTTAACATTAATATCTGGTTATCCAGCTGGTACCATCTCCCTGTGATGCCATCTAAACCATTCATAATGAAAAATAAAAAATAGAGCTGGTAATTGGTAAATAGCTGTGCAAATGGGAGTAGTGTGGTGTGCAGACTCTATTTTTGTTGTTTTTCTTTTTTTTTTTTTTCATTTGTCCGGCACCTATGAAATACTTGGATGTGTGTTTGCCTTTACACTTGGATGTGTGTGTATTTTTTAATCATCGAAGCCATTCATGTCATTCATTCAAAGTTCATACTAGTGTCTGGGAAACATCATTACTTTAAAATCAAGGTATTTTGTTATATTCCAATATTACTTTCTGTAGAAAATGATGACTTACGTTAGCTATTTACAAAGGCCTGTGTTGAATGTTTTTCTTTCCATTGAATTTACTCAAAGCAGATTAGGAAATGTGGGCTGACATGAAACCTGCTGTCTTTCATAGATTCTGGCTTTGCGACCCCAGGAAATGAGATGCAGCATAAGTTTAGTAGCGTTTTGTCTCAAAATATGACATGCCACAGGAAATGTGATTAGAACTGGTTTCCTCTACAAAAGTGGAATCCTTCAAATGTGAGGTTGTATCAGTTTATTGTTTGGAACGTCAGTCAGCTTTATATGATACTGGCAAAAGCTCGTTGCCTCCATCAACCCAAGTTCTCTGTTAATCCTCTTGTTCTTCTCTCTTCCAAGCAGCTTCTTTTGTTTTTGTTTTTGTTGTTTTTTTTAGAAATGATGGATGGATGATTTAGACTCAAAGTTACAAATTGAACAAATTGAGAGGGGAATGCACTTTATCCTCATAACAATTTGTTTCATGCCATTGCACAGTAGTGTAATTATCATTGTGGTAATTACTAATTAGGTATAAGGGATCCACAATTGTTGATTGTTATTTGTTATCTAATGCACTAAGGGAAGCGATGGAAAGTATAAATAAGAACACTAGTCGGACAGAATTTTCTGATGTTTTTTTTTTTATTGTCTTTATTTTTGTTGATGTCCTTGCTAATATGCAATTAGCTGACCCATTAAAATGGCTTATTATTCACAATTATGCATCTGTAATTGATGTTTGTCTTCGTCGTCTTCATCTGAGCCCCAACAAATTCTCGTCGTAGTCACATGCCTATTATGTTCACTGATATTAAGTATCTCCAGACTGGAGATCTGGACTGGAGTGTTGAGGAGTGTACGCACTGCGAGGAAGAGGAGCTGAGATGGAAGAAAGAGAGACACGTAGAGGGGAGGGGCAGCGGCGACCAAAAGTGGAGAAAGAAGAGAGGTACTTTGATTGACAGTTGTCTGGCCTGGTGCCTGCTGAGGTTGTTCCCCCCGCCGACTGCTATTATCTACAGAAGGACTTCCCCATCGCCTTGGCAGGGACTGTGTCACCCCTCTCCCCTGGAGGATGCTATCCCATTTGGGAGGAGATGAATAGGGGTCCCCTCACCCCGTATGAGGTCTCTGTGGACAGAATCTTTACAGAGAGAGCACAGTGGAGTAAACAGGCTTTATGTCAACACTCTCGCATCTCTGACATCTCCTTAAACACAGCGCTTCACAGCCACTGCCGGCCCTCCTATAGTTGGGTTTGAAGCCGGTTGATTTGGTGAACTTGGCTTTGATCAGTATGCAGGAACGTTGTGGAGGGAGAACACACCTAAATTCATTTCCTCCACATCTCTTTATTTGAGTAAACAGAATTTACCCACACTTTTAAACTGATATAGTACTAGTACAGTGATTCTCAACCTTTTTCATATCAAGGACCCCTAATTTAGTCCACATTAGGGCCACGGACCCCCATATGATCTGATTTTGTCTCTCGGACCCAAATCTGAGAATATTTTTATTGTCAGATATGATTTTGTCCAGAATTCCATGACTGTCTGTATTGTAGGTAGAGAGATAACAGTGAAACTATGATCAAAACAGTCATTCTTCTACATTCTCTAATGGTGTTAACTTCTTGTAAATTAAATAATGGTGAAGTTTAACAATTTATCAATTTGCTGGAGACCCCCTGGAACCCCCTCAAGGACCCCTGGTGGTCCCCGGACCCCATGTTGAGAACCACTGGGCTAGTATACATAATATAAGGTAGTACTGTGTCTGTCTGATGCAAGTTGCATGAAAATAAGATATTTTCAAGGAAATTATCCCAAAATGAATACTTTTCTGAATATATATATATTGATTTATTTGTTTCTTTGTTGTCGGCCTATGGTGACCACTGACTGGTGTTTATACTGTAGTTTACCCACCTTTTGATTCACAATTTCATTATTGCAAGCATGAGTTCAGAACCAGAATTACAACAGCTGTCTGTAACTGTAAAGTCTGTGCATCAGCTAAGCTTAAAAGGTCTGACATCTTGGGATTAAAGCAAAGAATGGTGAGGGAGTGTGAGACTGTACAGTAGCAGTGGATGTGCTTATTGTGTTTGTTTGTGTTCTGAATGAAAGTCGTTATAAGTATTTCTCTTTGCTATGGTACAGTAAGCGCATGACTGTGGTACAAATGACATTTTTAAAATTTGAGTCAGCATCGCTCATTTCGATTATGATAACTAAAATCGATTTGAGCGTCTTTGACATGAAAATGATGGAATAGTGTGTCATGACATTTGTCCCCACTTCACGATTTAAAGAGGCGTGTCTGAGAGTATTTGAGGTGCACAGTTCATTTCTAAAGGAATGCAGACAGTTCACAGACAACACACAGACAGCTGCACTCTTGGGTGATTGGCATGTTCAATGTTCTGTGTGTAATAGAAGTAAATCCTTCACATGAGCAGGTGTGTGTGTGAGAGAGAGAGAAAGAGAAAGTGTGTGTGTGTTTGTGTGTGAAATAGAGAGTGTGTGTGCAGGTGTCATGGGCAGGTTATTAAATTTTGCTCTTTTGACAACGGCCCTCTGGCGATGGGTGTGGAACACCTCTCAACTCTCAACTTAAATTTACATGTGTTGTTCTTTCCTCCTCTTGGATCAGCTGTGAGCACTAGGCCACCGGGAGGGAAAGTCGAGCTCCTCTGGGCTCCAGCGGGCCACATGAGAGGGCAGACGCCTATACAGTGCCCAGTCCATTTCTAATAATATCTCACATATGATTTTCCTCCATTGAAGAGCCATCTGGGTTAATGGCGAGGCTTTGATCTGCAGCATTGTGGCCTAATGTGTTTAGTGAGTGTGATAAATGCAGGGGGCAGCTTCCCCGGTGAGAAACTATAGCAATGTATTGTACACCTTATGTACACCTAGACACCTGAACCCCGAATACACACACCTACGCTATCATTCTGTCCTTTAAGGCCCCTTGCAGCCTACAGTTGACCGTATTCGGATCATGGCACCAACCCTACCTCCCACATGCATGCACACACACACACACACGCGCGCGCAGATCTTCACTTCTTCACTCTCAATTTAACCCTGGTGTGTGATGGGGCCCGTGGTTAGGCTCCTTGCGGGTGTTAATGGCCAATGGAGCAGATATCGTAATGAGTGATCAATCTAGTTGCTTGCCGTCACAGCAACACATTAGCCATTCATACAGATTCAGTCCACTCGCCCAAGCAGAAGATCCGGATGCATATTTAATGTTTATCTTTTACAGATCTCGTTAAAGGGGACTTGTTCGCAAAGTCTTTGAAAGGATGGCAAAGTCCACGTGAAGCCAACAAGTTTGTCCTATCCCGAAGAAACGCTACTGTTCTTATTGTCAAAACAGTGGGATATTCTGCCTCTCCGAATGATAATGAGGTGATTGTTATTACGTCTTAGACTATTTTACAATCAAAACTAAAGCTTGCCAAAGGTGCACTAGTTCAGCCGAAGGTGACCCAAAAGATGAGGCAGGAGATGAAAGAGAGCTGATGCATATAATGTCAGGATAGAAGTGCATGAAGAGAATCACAGCAACCCAGGGAGATAGGGAGAGAGGGGTAGAGTTGCTGAGAGTGGCTGCTTTTAAGTACCTCAATCATGCACCTGTCACTCCCTTTCCTCACATAGACATCAGTGTTTACCAAAATGAGGGCTGACAGAAGACATCAGCGCTGGTTTGTGTGCAAACAGCTTGTGTGGACAGCTTTACGGAGCCAGCCACTTCTCGCACATTGATGTATTTTTTAAATTTTACAATCATGCACGATCCCATTTAAGGCTACTCGGAGCGGGAGAAACCTACACTGGTCAGGGAATAATCTTGTGTCAATCTGCTGAAACAGTCTTAGCACAGGACATTGTGTATGTAATATATGTAACAGTTACTGGTATCCTAAACCCTTACTATGCCGTAGTGGCAGGCTAATTGTCATTATTATCTCAGGCTGGCGAAATAGAGTCATGAAATGCAACTATCTTGGTTTGTTAAAATAACCTTGAATATATTTGCCACGGAACCCCCATTCTGAAAGCTCAACAATTGCAGCATCATGCATCCCAAGTCACCCGAACAAAGTCTGAAAGCAGGTTTCAAGCAAGGATGGTTCCAATTCAACTGTGATAAATGAGCAGATAAGACAATCAGTGCACACCGTGACACAGTGCACTGTTAGCTGTCAGACCCGCACTCTACTGGGGAGTCCAGGTGCACCCACAGTCCTGCAGCCAAGGAAGGAGGGAAAAACAAGGGTGCAAGGAGGCGTCTTGTAGCCCGTGTGTATAAATACCCAAACTATTAACGGTGGCTATTAGTTTGTGCTGCCTGAGATTCGCTATATCCGCTCTACTGTCGACCCCGTACAAGCCAATGAGGCCTGTCCACATCGAGAACGATCTCTTTGGAGAACTAAGGCCAGAATGTGCTCAGGACTTGTGTCTAGTGATGCAGGATAGCAGTGCCGCTCATATCCCAGTGTCCTCAAGCCTGGATGGAAAACGGGCCCGCAGTTGAGTGTCTATCTGCTGAGAAACCTGTACCTAGTGCAGGTGAGTTGGTGAGTTGGCGAGATACCTAAATATCATTTGACTGATGTGTGTAAACTGTGTGATTGATGGCTGGAGAGAGCATGAATAGTGCAGGCTGTTTTAAGTATTTCTGGTGTATTGTTGTGGGAGATGTGCACATGTGTATGTGACTCACCGTCTCTAAAGGCTGCCAAGTCACAGCGGGGGGACTGCCCACGATGCACTTCTCTCATCTCCAGGATACAATAATGAGTCTAATTGTGTGTCGCTCACTTGTACACATCATGCGTCTGCTGCTGCCTCGCTTCTTCGCTCTCTCTTGTTGTCAGAACAGGCGCTGCTCTGCACGCAATGCTCCCACCCACA
>NC_135997.1:19292814-19372814 GCF_048128805.1 Centroberyx gerrardi
AAGACGCAGATGTCAGGATCAAAAGTCAGACTGACTCCTGTACGCAGCAGGGGAGAAAGACAGAGAGGAAGAAAAGAGAGGGAAAGAGCAAAGGAAGAGAAAGAATTTATGCCGGGTATAGCGAGACGGAGAGTACGGGAGAGCGGCCGCATCTTTTTGAACATCCTGCGTGCCGAAACCCAGAAAGCACTACACCCCTTCAACAAATTCCCCAATTTTCTGCAAACAAAGGCCTCATCCGCTACCTTGTGTTTCCATCTACACCTGTAATGCGTTGTGTATTTACTGTTCTGAGGGCTAAGGATCTTGCTATTGTTACTTACTGCTCTCTGGCTGCCAGGCTGATGGGAAACCATGCACCATGCTGCCTACATCTTGTGCCTTGTTCCAGTTATTAAAAGGCACAGGACCAGATGGTGTGTGTGTGTGTCTGTGTATGTGTGTGCGTGCGTGTGTGTGTGTGTGTGTATGTGTGTGTCTCCAGGTCTACGCTTTGGCTCCAGGCTCTTCCAGAACTGGCACAAGCCCAACTGGGTCATCCATGCAAAGACTCTCTCTCTCCTCCTCACCAAGAGCGCATCTGTGTAGGCCTTTACATGGGGAATGTGTGTGTGTGTGTTGTATGCATGTGTGTGTGTGCGTGTGTGTGTGTGCATGTGTGCCTTTAAAGAGGATACAGTATGTGTTTATAAAGGGGCCGGGGGGTGATGGGCAAAGTGTGACCCCCTCCTCAACAAAACATAAATTCTGTTCTGCATATGTCCATCTCTCCTCCTGGGTTTTTCTCTCTCTCCTCTCTTCTCTGTTTATTTTCCATCTCATTCGGGGTTTTTTTTTTTCCTTCCTTTCTCTCATCTCCAGCCAGCAAAGCCGCCAGGTGAACTCTCAGCCAAGTGATCAAGTGATGCTATTTTTGCTAATTTCACAAGAGAAAGAGAGCGAGAGAGAGAGAGAGAGACGGGGAGGAGGAGGAAGTAAAAAAGAGAGTTGTGGGATTGGACAGAGAGAAAAGAGAGAGTGAGAGAGAGTCAAGGTGGGTAACGGCAAGCTGTAGACATATGTGCAAGGACACTGAAGGTAATGGCAGAGGATGGGAGGCTAAACACTTGCAGCACAGGGCTGAGAAAAAGATAGGAAGACAGAAGGAGTTAAGAAGAGCCATGGGCCCAGTGGAGCTGTCAAGACAGCCGGGGAGCTGAGGGACCGCGGCCTGTCAGGAATGATCCTGTCCCTCCCACAACAACCACGACTCAGCCTAGCACACAACATGCTTGAGATTTAAGTGATATGTCTATAACTGCGATTTTAATATCTGCTCATTTTCTACTTCGATTCCACTCAGACATTTACACCTGGCTGTTACGTTAAGCTGATTTAAGATGAGAGGTCACAGATTGGGATTTAGCTCAGCGCCTCCCCACGGATCATTTATCGATCACATTGTTTGCATTGCAGTTATGAAACAAAGATTGAAATTTGACAGGCAACAGATTGTCTCTCTTTGCTTTAAGTAAAGGGTTTAAATAACCTATTTTCACTCTGTATCACTTCTAAAAAAAAAATGTGTATATTTTCTCATAATGTACATTTTCTCGTGGAACACAATGCGTGTGCATAAGCATGCCTATGTATGAGGGATCAACAAGGCATGTGCAAACAATAACAAGACTCCTGCCTATACCTCCACCTGTCCCACCACTAATCTCGCCCTCCACCACCTGCCTCTCAGCCCACGACGTGCAAAACCAGAGGCAGAGGGCACTGATTGCATTAGTCCCCAGAGGAGCGCCTGGATCGATACGGAGACACTTTTCGATCCGACACAATCACAGCTACTCGCTAATGAGAGGGAGAACAAGACAGACAGAGAAAAGAAAGAGGAGAAAAATGGTGAAGCCGGGTTCTTTCTTTTTTTTTTTTGTCAAGATGGAATTATATTATAGATTTGTCTTTTGAGGTCCGCGGATGCTGAGAACTCCATTTCGCCTTGATCAATACTGCATCGTGATTTTGGCATGTACTGTAGCGCGCGTGTGCCTATCTGCCTCTTTCCTTTCATCTGATTCCATTTGTATCAGTCGTCTCAAGTGTCTGTCTCCCACTCCGCCTGTCTCCGTCTATCCCATTGTCTATCACGGCCTCTCTTTTTTTGGCTCCCTCTTTCTCTCCCTCACACATCGCTGTTTAATGATGGTAATTTTCTACCCAGGTCCGAGTGTGAGCTGATGTGGCGAGGCTCTTGGCCCCCCACTGTTCCTGATGAGGCATGATGGGAAATTACCCAGAGCTCTCTGTTGTCAGATTGTAACTCACTGTTTGGTTGTAATAAGCAGGCAAACCCCTGCACGCGTGTTCACACACACACACACACACACACACACACACAACACACAACACACACACACACACACATACGTAGACACCTCTGATTGCGTGCATTAATTACACTGTGTGAGATCACCACGGTGACCACAGCTGTGTGGGCCACGCCTTGCTTTCCGGGTCACTTGGGTCATCAACTCCCCATAACAGCTACAGCACCATCGCTGTCAGAAACAACAGCACATAATGAGAGTTCCTCTCGCTGTGCTCGCTGCTCGGATACAGCTGAACCGCTCTTCTCCATCCATCCATCCATCAGTTCCTTTCTTTCAGTTACTTTCCCTATTTATCCTGTCTTTCCCCACACTTCCTCAACGTTTTCAGGCTGTCGGGGATGTTGTGTGTGGCCGCCTGCGGTTTATTGACTGACGTGGGCGAGGTGCAGGGCTCGCTGGGGCACCACCGCTGGGTGAGCGGATGGTGGTGGAAGGGGTGGGGGGAAGGCTGCCCCTGTCACTGTGGTGTGTCACCTCTGCAGCAGCGCTGTCACCAACAAATGGAGCTTTAGTGGAACCCTGTAAAGAGAGTCCTGCTGAGGTACTGTTTGAATCAGTTTGGGGCCGGTGGGGGACTGCAGGTTCTGTTTGATCAACATCAGCCGGACGGGAGGACGTCCACTGTCAGCTTAACTACAACTGGCCATCCACAGTCAACACACAGACAATGGCTATTTATACATGGCTATACATTAGCTACAGTTTAAGAGAACAGGGTCTGATTTGCTAAAATTACAGCATCACAATGAAGTCAAAATGAATAATAAACTGGTCCTGTAGTGCTCAGTGGGTAGAGCGCTAGGGGTTTGATTCTCCCTGGGTCTAGCCATGATGAAAATGTATGCACTCGTGATAATGTCAAGTGCTTTATAACACACTGAATGTACAAAATATTAGGAATAGGAACACTTAATCTTTTAATGAAGTACACTGATGAGGTGAATCTAGATAAAAGTCATTATCCTTTATTGATTTCTCTTATTAAATCTATACCAATCACAGAGGAGGAGATGTAAAGAGAAGCAGATGAGTTAATGAAACATTTTTAAGCTTTGAGACAATTGAGATGTGGATTGTGTCCCTAATACTTTGTACATTCAGTGTATATGTTATGACATATTATGATTGAAAGATGCTACAATGATCTCTATTATATCAACCATTCTACTCTACTGCTTCATTCTGATGCAAATTGCACAGGGAATCTCCAGATCACAGCTTTGGTTTTGTGTGATATCTGTATCATATTGAGGACGTAGTAATTACATCTCTCCCCACAGCGCTGGCTGCCCTGCCCAGCACCTCCCCGTGCCGCGGAGATACCCTTCTAAGAGAGGCTTTAGCTAATGGATAACGGTCAGCATTACTGCTATCATTGTGCCGCCGGCTGAATATGGGCAAAATGGCAAGGCCCAACTAAACTGGTGTGACTGAGAACGGTCTCAGATAGGGTAGGGCAAAATCAGTGTAACACACCCACACACACGCACACACACACACACACACACACACACACACCAACGCACACACCCAGGGGCCAGGAGCTGACAGTAAATAAAACCAGAGTCCCTCCTTAATTAGCTCTCTGCCTGAGGGTGAAAACACAGAGAGAAAGTGTGTCAGTCTCTCCCCATACTGGACACTGCGCTGCCACCCCGTCCCTCTAACCATGGAAGCCGAGGAACGCGGCATATCAGCATGCTGATGTGTATCCTGATGTAAATATATAGGCTTTGTTTATTGCGGTGTGAGGCGTTTGTTTTTAAGTCAGCGTTTCTTCATTTTTTATTGAGATATGTTATTTTTTAATAGTCACACAATGGAATAATTGTGGCCACATTTCTGCCCTGCATGATAAACATTGACAGCATTATGCAGAGACAGCAAAAATAGATAGTTAGACATGCACTCTAATACTATCTAATTAGACCTATAAATGAAGTGAATTAAATTTAGGGCAGAATGTCAGGGGCTATCTGAATTCACTGAGGTGTGTATTATAAATCCTGATTAAATTTAACAATTACAAGGTAATGGCTGTCTCTACCTTTGTGCATCCATGTGATGTCTCAGCCTCTTACTCTAACCTAAGTTCATTATGATTTAAAAATAAGAGCCCTCCGCTGTTAAGGGTTTTCCCTGAATTAGTGTCCCTCATCCTCATTTTTTAATGGGAAACTTGTAAGCAAGAACACAATTAATTTTATGTTTTGCCAATCTTTTAATAATAATTTGTCTTATTTGTTGTGTTAGGGATAAGGTTAGGTTTCTATTTTTATTTTTTTTTTGCTGCATATTTATTGATATCCCTATCCTCTTTGTATGTGGTATAAACATGCTGGAACAACTGTTTTCTGATATTTCATATATTTTAAGTAATGCGTGTAGCCTGTGTAATGAGTGTAGCCTGTTTCCCATTGTAAAAGCTCGGTGCAGCTGGTTTGTGAGAGGAAGCGTTCAGCCAGTGATAAGAAACTCTGACAGTGGTGCACTACTGACCCCTGCTGGTCTGTTGCTTCCCAAAACAACCGGGAATCTAATGAACTAGGAACTCAACTAAGTGCAGTTTGCCTGACTTAAGTTTACCTGCTGTTATTTGTATTTTTGGAAAAGAGTTTATCCATATTTTTTTCATACCTAGATGGTAGAAATTAAAAGCATTCAGTATACTAAGTGGTGTCACATTCATGTACTGCACATTGCATGACCATATGGCCTTTTCCAGTAAATAAAATAAATCCATGATATTCCACTATTGCTGAGAGATTTACTTCTGACTCTCTTTAAACTGGACTTGTCATATATACAGCTTTTAATGTATTTTCCTTATTTTTATTTTACTTCTACATCACTGGAAACAGCAGCGAACCTTTGCAATAATTTGCTCAAGCCTTACCACAAAAGCAGTCTTTCAGCACATGGGGATTTACCTTTCCCTGCCTAACAGGCTCATGTGTCACTTCTGCGTTAATTGTGTAAGGGAGAGTGTTGGTGGTAGGGGTCTGTGAGAGCAACGGATTTACACCTCGCTGCCCCTCTGATGCCTCTAAAGCCACGGGTCAGCCAGACGGAGGACGAGAGTGCTTGTAAGTAAAACCTCTGGGGGAGAAGAGGTTCAGGAGGTTAAAGCCATCTTGTACCGGACAAAGGTCTCGATCAAAAGGGACACGGAGAGGCTCGCCGTGACTCAATTCATCATTCAACAAAGGGGGCAGATCATCCCAAAACAAGAGGGAGAGGGGTAGTCACTGATAAAGATAGCCGCTCAAGAAGTATGAAAAACAGAGGTTGAATCAGCTGTTTAAATAGCTATGAGCTGTTTGCATGACATGTCTGAGCAGAGTAAAGGAGTTTCTGTTATGCGGCTCGATGCCCTGTTTTGTAAGAGTGTATCTCCTATGACCACAGAGCACAGCTGAGTGTTGTCTGAGACAGATTCTTCTTAGAAAAAAGGCCAGCGTCCATATGAGATCAGACAAGCACAGGACACACGTCATGAGCAGAGGCCCCGGAGCCACGACTGGCTATGAGTGGACTATCAGTCGCCACTGTAAGGAAAGGCCCAATTAAGGACATTAATTATGCTTCCTTGGCACCAACTCTATCACTCTCTCTTTAGCCCGGAGAGCATTTAAGACCGTGGCTGTGGCTGCACGCTCCCGCTCTTGCTATAATCCAATCTAGTTGAGGAAGTTTGTCATGTTTGGCGGAATTGGACTCTCCGGGATGAGCTTGGATATGCAGATGGACAGCATAGCAGAGTCGAGCCCGTCCACAGGGGAAGGATGTGTAGTCGCACAGAAAATGCAGTGTGATCTCAGTGACTGTTTCTACAAGGTTCTCCTAATGCACTGTGAAAAACCTGTGAGGGAGGCGGATGCAACATGTTTCACATCAGCACGCCTGATAGCTTTTTACTGACACAGAAAATGCTAAACTGATACATGCTTAACGTCAATTAGAATTTCTGAATACAATGAAGGCGAGGCAACTGTGGAGAATGTGTACAGTATTTCTCTGTATTTACTGACGTTAATTACAGGGAGGGAAAGTGCTTATGCCGTTAACAGCCCCACACTGCCTCGGGGGCACTGCCTTGATGTATGAGGAATTTTTGCAAGGGTCCACCCGTTCTTCCTTCAGTCTTAGCTCCCCTGCCTCTCTGTTCACTCAGGAACATCATCAGGCTGGGTTGTTACATAGATTGTTGCTGATTTGAAAACTTCACCAAACATGCTCCTGATAAACCTTCTTCAATCCAAAGCCATGAATTCCATCATTACACACTCTACTGTATCACTTTGTAGACATCTTTCTGCTTGTTAGGCAAAACTTTGGTAACACTGACAGGATGTTTCTAAACAATTAACTCATTTACACTGAAATAAAGACATTTCACAACTGCTTAAAAATTAGTCACCACATAATTTCCTAGCTCTTTTTTTTTTGTTTTTTTTGTTTCATATTTTCAGGTTGCTGTCTGGCTTATGCTGTTAGTGAGCAAATTACATTTCAATTAATTGGATCACCTCAAATCATAATAGCAGTCTTTTGACATAAGGATTAGCATTGCAATAGGGAATGGCCTATGAATAATATAAAATAGATATGGGGATGAAAGAGATCGGAAAAAAAACAAAAACATTATTTATTCTCCTTTGTTGTATGTGAAATGTTTGGTTGGGGGTTAGATAGTTGAGAGCAGGGATGGGTAACCATGAAAGGCTAAGAGTATGCAGGTTTTCATTACCAAAGGCTAGGCTACATAAGCTGATTTCACTGAGTAGCACACTTTCAACCAGAGAGGAGGAACTAATCAGTGAAATCAGCTGCTGTAGTGTTTGGTTGGAATGAGAACCTGCAGACTCTCGGCCCTCCATCGGTTTTTCATCCCTGTGATACAGCCTGAAAGAGCTCAGGGCTCAGAGATCATACAGTGTAGCCCTACTGGAGAAGTCCCCCTTCATTTACCTATCCAACATCTTTCTTCAATTAGTAGTGAAGAGGCAGAGCTTATATTTGTAACACAAAACTCTGTCTCTAAATTAATTGGCCTCCATTTCATTCTTTGTGCTTTTCGACAGCTAAAAAGACAAAAAATAACTTTTCTGAACAATTCCCTACAAAAGATCAGCATAGGGCCGCACTAAGTCACTTCTGTATGCAGCACATGCAGTAAAACGTGGGACTTCTATGATGGCTACATATGTAGATCCCATACACATATTGTTTCCCTAACTGGAAAATTTATCAGTGGATTTCACTGATTGCAAGTTCAAAAAAGTAGGCTACTGTAGCATGTATCCTTGATTGAATCTCAAAATGTCCATCGAAGGCCCAAGCCCCCCCCCCCCCCCCCCCCCCACACACACACACACACACACACACACACACACACACACACACACACACACAGAACTCACTCGAGGATCCTGCTGGAAAGTATTCCCAGATTACCAGACCTCAGTTTTCATGGCCAACAGAACATTAGCATGCATATTGCTCTCACCGATTATCCTCGCTATGTACGGTACATTAGCGAACTGTACGATTGGCCAACCCCCTGCCTGCACAATCAACAGAGAGCGTGAATGAAAGATCAGCCATTAGCAGGTCGGGTGTGAACTGTGAAAATGGGCTCTCACACCAATGACTGCAGGAGGCCTAGATTAGCTTAGCCTAGCCTAGCATCCTGCTAGCAAGGCCCGCAGTTGTTATACTGTGGCAGTGCATCACCTAGCATTAGCCTGCCTTGCCCAATGTAATGCACTGGAATACCGACTAGTGTAGCGTGCTGAAGCCCAGTCTAGTGGAGTGCTGTGTGTAAGATCATAGTAAGACTCCTTGCTAGCATATGCTTGTGTTTAATGCAGCAAACCTGCTTCTGCATGGTGAGTTTACACATACCCTGCAGTGAAGGTAGTGTGTGTGTGTGTGTGTGTGTGTGTGTGTGTGTGTGTGTGTGTAATATCAGTAATCAGTGTACCTCAAACAGGCAGGGTATAACTAGGCCTGGTGTGTTGTGAGTGCTGTAGACCAGCTCTCTCCTGGCCCGTGCCTGTTTCTGCTGCCGCTCTACATGACCTGCCTGTGTGTGTGTGGTCATGGATACTAAGATTGGAGTCTCCACCTTCAGTCAGCCACCAAGCCAGCGACGGCCCTGAAGATCAAGGTAACAGGGGGAGGTGTTAGTGTGTGTATCGTTAGTTTTTCAGAGTGTGTTATTTTGTTTCAAGCAGGTGAAAGTGTGTGCGTGTGTGTATGTCTTTAATACACCTACGACCTGTGTGATGTGTGTGTGTGTATGTGTGTACCTGTATAATGTAGTTCTAATACCAATATGTCAATTCCTCTAATTCAAAAAACGTGTGAGAGAGAGAGAGTAAGTGAGAGTAAGAATCAGTAATCAGTGTAACAGGCAGGGTATAACTAAGCCTGATTTACTGTGTATATGTATGTGTGTGTGTGTGTGTGTGTGTGTGTGTGTGTGTGTAGGTGCGTGTGTGTGTGTGCATGTGTGCATGTGTGCGTGTGTGTGTGTGTGGTAGCGGAAGAAGCAGTGTTAGACCAGAAGTCAGGTCTCTGTGGATAGGATACTATTACAGCTGCCAGCATGAAGGCAGCAGCATGTCAAAGGGTCAAAGGAGGATTTCAGATGGACTAAAAAAGTCTGAGAGGAAAGAGCCAAGGGATCCCGGGCTGCAGTTTGTCAAAGTAATTGTAAAGTAATGACACAAAGTGACAAAGAAAATACACTTTTGAGAAAGTTATAAAGTTACTTCGCAGCACATGGTGACAGTGTAGCAGTGTAGGGACACATGCCATTTGTTCATGATGTTATGAGCCGCAGTCCAGCTATTGACCTCTGTTGGGAAAGAAATTAGATTAAAAAATAGTAGAAATTGCATAAAAAATTGTTAAAATAGTTAGAAAATCAGTTACTTACAGATTCTTATACTAAATAGTCATCTCTTTTGAGTATATTTTATAAAAAGAGTAATAGCAGTATTATCAGAGCCAAAGACAGCACATTAGTCACAATGGAGAAACTAAGATACTTCTGACCATAGACAATTTTCTTCTTTATCGAGTTTGACAGCGTTGAGGGATGGGAATGAGACAGGCGAGAGAGCGTGATGCCGCGTTTCAACCTCATGCTTATTTGGTTTTTCCACTTTCACACCCTACTCTAATTTCACAGTGCAGAATTCTGGCTGCATGATGGCGTTTCTTCGTCCCCCGAATCAGCGGACCAGCGTGGACCCGGGGCCACTGAGCTTGCCGCTAGCCCACGGCTCACCAATATCTGCTCGACACCCCTGATGCCTGCCTCCGCATGCTTAATTTGGTTGTTATTGTCGCTTATCCGTGTCTCTCGATGGAGCCAAAGCGTGTTGGTTTGCGGGCCAGGTTTTAGTTCCACTCACTAGTCTAAATGCGAACACGAAGGCTATGTGAGGCCCCCTTTAGGCCCCTCCCCTCCTCGTGTGTAAGAACCTGAAGCTCTTATATCAGTTTGGGTTCTGTAATTGATTGTTATCGGCAACAGGAACTGGGTGAAGGAGAAATAGTGCAATATTAGTAACTGATGCAGGAGAGAGGACACACATAAAGCCTCAGATGTCACAGTAGAGTGGCTCTATCTGTTCCAGTGCTGTTACTTAAACGATGACCTCTCTGTTCCCTGCCACTGAACAGCCTAAGGACCGTCAGTTCCTTATCCTGATCTGAGATATTCACATTACCACGCTCACCCAGGCTCTCCTGTCCATCTGTGCAAACAAACAAAACAGACACTTATGTTAATAAAACCATGTTCCCAAGTCTCTCCATATATTAACATCCCACTTCTTGCGTCCCCAAGTCCCTAATTGGCTGATCTCTAGGATGTGGCCAGTGGCTGTGTGATATGGACATTGTGTGCGTAGTCACCAAATAATGGGTTAGCTTTAAAACGAATAATGGTTGAGCTTTACAATTAAACTCTCACACTAGGGATTTGTAGATTAGTCTTGCTTCGTGATCTCACATCCCGTACCCGTTTATGTGGCGTCTCTATACCGTTGCCTCGGTCTTCATGCAGGCCTGGAGTCATGATAATGAGCAACAGGATGGGTGCAGCAAGGGACTGTGAGACAAATACTGGAGTCATGTGCTGTAAAGTGTAAACACTCTTAACTGGATTCACCTGATTTGTGCCAGTTTATGCCCTGATGTGTTCAGCCGCGTTAGATATTCAGCACCCAGGCTCATTATAAGACCTAATTCAATTGACCTGGAGACATAAACACATGGGTATGTGGATATAAGAGGGCCAATTAGGAGTGCAGCGACACTGAACTGCAATGATTTGTTTTACCCTAATGGCACATATATTACAATGGAAGGTAAGAAGTCATGGTGAGAAACGGAGGCAATAGCACGTTTTTTAGTTCCTTGTGTGTCAGAGAGGGGGACAAAAAGAGAGGGAGAGAAAGAGAGGGGGGCACTGCAGGCCCAGCTAGTGTCCCATGCTTACTTGGGTGTAATGACCCATCATTGGTGACATCTTGTTCCATCAACTTCTGCTTCCCTTCACTTGTCTGTCTGGGCCTGGTCTCTCTCTTTCCGCTGCCCTCCTCCCCTCCTCCCTCCTGCAATCCATCTCCCTCGCTCACGTTTTCCCACTTCTATCTTTCTGTAGCCGCCTGTGTGCCTCTCTCAGGTGCAAAGGATACTCCTGACCCAGGCACTGCAAGACTTCCAGATTCCGGACATGTTGTATTTGTTGTTTTGTGGTACAGCATCCTGTCAGCCAATATTTGACCATTTATTTAGTTTTACTTTCATATTTTTTTCCACATTTAGCATAAATGTTGTGTATGACTTTTAATGACCTACTACTTTATTTTCAAAACATGATTATGAGAAAAAAAATTAAGAAACAAACTTAATTATGAGAATTGTATAATATAGAGGTAATATCCCAAAGAAATTAAACAGAAGTAACAGAAGTAACTCCAAAATGCCATTACAACCAAAACTGCTTTCTACCCAATTTTTTTTAGCTTATTCAGTTGTTTAAGGCATATGGTTATCTTACACACAGAGTCACAAATGCGCATGTGCACACACACATGCACGTGCACACACACACATATCCCTCGTACACAGAGAGAGAGAGAGAGAGAGTGTGTGTGTGTCTGTGTGTGTGTGTGTGTGTGTGTGTGTGTGAAGGAGCAGGGGGCCCAGCTGACGAGGCCTCTCACTGGGACACTGGCAGGCCCAACACGCCGCAGGCCCAGCTCTCAGCCCCACCTCTGACAGGCTTCATACTTATTGCTCAATGACATTCGATGTTTTCCTTCAGTTTCCTGTAAGATTGATTTCCCAGATATGTTTGAAATATCTCCAGAGCCCTAGAGCAGGGTGACTGGCACTGTGGCACCGAGCGAGGGAGGGAAAAGGAGGCACAGAGAAAGGGAGAGGTGGGAGAGGGGGGTGGGAGAGGGGGGGTGGTCCGTATAGGGCAAAAGAAAAAGTAGGAAACAACAAGAAAAGTGAATGCACACTGCAAAATCAATGGATGAGCTGCTGTGTGTGATCAACACATCTCTTTCTCAACGCATGTTTATAATGTGGCATTTTCTTTCAGAATACTTAAGGTGTGTGTGCGCTGTTTTCTGCTAAAGTTTCTGCTAAAGCATACAACAGTAGACTCTTGTGTTTCTGGCTTGTGTTGAACTTTTGATCGTTCCCAAGTTCACCCAACTCTTCACTCTGAGGATGATGTAAATAAATACACACATCTTCTGACATAAATTGGGACATATTGAAGCATGAGCCAGGGAGGCATCACAGTCCCGTTGGCATGAGTCCTACTACGGCATCAAGTTAAGCTTTCTCCTGAGGTGTTTATCATAATTGGACGAGGCCTCGTGATGAAATTTTCCCCTTTGTGAAAGCGCATCCTCGGTGCGTATTACACTGTGTCATGTCTCATCACTGAGCATTTGAGCACATTTACTGCTTTGTTTTCTCGGGGATGGGGGGGCACAGATCTACTGTTTTAAACTCTTTAATGCAATTTAACAATGCCACGTATTCTTTTCACGTTTCATTGGGGTCCTCTACGTGTGAAATTGCTGAGGCCCGCCTAGCCTCGGCGACACGGCACAGCAGAGGCAGGGTCACACCAAAGCGCCAGATGTGGGAGGGAGAGCGAAATTAATTGCTACACATTGTTCAGTGGGTGTGTGCGCACCTTCAGTGAATTAACCGCTCTCAGGGTGTGACTGTTTGAATAACGGAAATTAGGTATGAGGCGTCTCACTCACAGCTGAAGCCAACTGCAGGCATTGCATCCAATTAGCTTATCTGGCCCCGAATTCGCATGCTTAACTTGCCGTTTGTCAGTGCGTAAAGAAGGAAAATATTTTCGTGGACAGCACATTGCAAATAGTTGTTGGTTGCTAGTTTTATGTTCAGTTCTCCCAAGTACACCTCTATAAGCTTTTATTTTTAAACCGGTTTTCATATTTTTTAGCGCAGCAAACCATTTGTTTGATAGCTAATTCAAAATGACAGAAATGACAGGGATTTGAAAGGTGCCGTCACTCATTTCAACTGACACATTCCTGTCAACATTTTCAATAATGATGACCTGACTGCTATCCATTAGGTGAAAATGGCAAACCAATTAGGGATCTCCGGTGTGAGCTTAATAATGTGGTTCTTAATATGATCTGTTCAGCCTTGTATTGCTATCAGGTTCGACTTCATAATGAGGTTGAGAGCAGAGGTAATGTACATTAATGACAGTTGGATGACAGACATTAAGAGCATATGGTGCTGTCTTATGGCCATTACAAAGTTCACAGCATCCCTTCATCATCATGGAGGATGACAGGAGAGTCAAATCTATTTTTTGTCATCCTTTATATAATGACACTGTTTAAAAGCTATAGCTGTAGCTTTCTAGTACATTTGTTCTCATTTAGTTTTAATTTATCTGTATTGTGTGACACAAATATTAGGCTACCACAGTACGATTTTGCTGCATTCCGAACCATTACCCAAAGACATGGACTACAGTATCAAGAAATGCAGTACATCGTTGTATTATCCGAGGTCTACAGTTACCATCTAACCAACTCACACTGACCCTAACCCCCCACTGCCAAGATCATCTGTGTTAGATGTACTAGCTGTGGCGTGCCCACCGTCAGCTTGACCCTGCAGTCTCTGGTGCAGTGAGCTCGTTGTAGCCGTACGTCCCGGCCTGATCCAGCAGAACGGAGCACCTCTTCCCTCCACCTGCCCCTCCTGTCTCTCTATTTTCCTGGGCAATGGGGGTGGATGAGTGGGGGGGGGGGGCGGGGGTTTGATGGAGAGGTGGTGGGTGAGGGAGATGGGGGAGGGGGAGGGGGAGGGGGGGTTGGGGTACTCTGCTTCCCCTGGGGCTGCCTGCTGGAGCGAGGTGACCCAGCTTGTCGCTCGGTGACCTGTGAGAGGGACATTATGAAGTGTGAGTGGCTGTCACCCTAACCGCTTGTGACAGCGCAGCTCCCGGCACAGCTGTGCCAGCCTGCCCCAGCCAGAGACCCAGGGCCCGTGGAGAAGGGGGCGGGTAGAGGAGGCCGCTTTGGAGAGAGGGGGAGTGGGGGGTGCGGCGGGCTGGGGTGGGGGCAGTCGCGATAGAGAGGGGGCAGGAGGGCAGGAGTAGAAGGAGAAAGGAGGTGAGGGGTATTCAGGGCCTTTGCTCTTACTGGTGTAATGACTTCTCCATTGAGTCCAGTGCTTAAGGGACGGCCCTGCGGACCCCCAGTGTCAAAGCCAGCGCAGTCAGGCCTCCAGCTAGAGGACGACATGGGGATGTGGTGGTGAAGGGGTAGGGGGGGAAAGGGGACCAGCTGTTATCCGCTAAGCCAGCAGTAGCTATATTTATGATCTTGGCATCTACAGTATATTCTGTACAAAAAAAAAATCACATGACAATCACGTAACTTTTTCCAACTCTCTCATCCGGTGTCCCTCTCTTGTTCTTCGTCCTTTTCTCCTCTCTCAGTCGGCACAGTTTCCTCCTTGTCTATGTCACTCTCCTGTACACTCTTCTCCTTGAGATTGTCTCATACCTCAGCAGGATCCTGTTCTATCTAGTCCTCCACAAACCTCCATTCAAGGCTTTGGTGAAAGAGTCAGAGACCTTTGACACGTCTATGCTGTTGTTCGGCACCTTGTTAAACTCATTAGTGTTACTGATGGGAAGAAGGGCGGGCTGAAAAGACTGACCAGAGGGACAAGAGTGCTGGGTGTCTAAATCAGATCAGGATCATTAGCTCCACTCTTTCTTGCTCAATCCACCCATCATAGATTCATGGCAAACTTTGCTTTGAGCTCTTCACAACCCCATACAATACACTCAACGGGCACAAAGGGACGTTGATTTAGTTTGGTTACTGTTGTAAAGTGACGATTTGGAGCCGGTTGAGTGAATATGTCTTTGTGGAGGTTTCTTTCTGACCCGCCTCTCCTTAGAAAGAGGCAGGGATGGTTGAATGTGAGGACCTGCATGCCATTTGCAATGGTACGAATAACATTGCAATTGAGGCGGCCCTTGAGAGATCACATTTTCTCAATATTTCTTGTATTGTTTTGAATAGACAGATACGTCTTGTGAAATCAAGGGTTGAACGTTTTCACAGGCAAAAATTACAACTGGAAATGCAGTAGAGTGCAAACCTCTGCCAATGCTGAACAATTCTCCAACTTGCTGTTAAACACAAAGACATCATTCCTATCACTTAAATTTTAAGTTAAATTGACCCTACCTCTATTAGTTTCATTGTTATCAAACTAAAAAAACTGTCTAATTGTCTAATGACAGAATTCCCTGTACTTATGTACCCAGTTTTTATGTACCATGAAACATGTGGACTGTCAGAGTTTGTGCAAGATCATTATTGACATAATTCCCACATCTTACACAGGAACTATTTCATAGATTCTGTAGTAAGTCTAATAAACCCTTTCCAAGTGGGTAGAGCCATGAGCAATTACTATGTAAGAACAGCTAATTTATGGGAAGGTATTGCCTTAATCCCTAGAAAGTAAACAATTAAACTTCAGCTATTGCTAATATAAACTTTCAGTACCTACAAGAAAATACTTTGACTTGATCGGCAGTAGAGAAAGCATTTCTAAGAAGGTGTAGCCTAATTATTATGCCATAAACTCAGGCTGTTACCTTCCGAAACCTGTGACAAACTACAATGTAGGTACAGTACTAGAACTGATTAGTAATATCAGAGGTCTTTTTAAGTAATACAGTTGTGATTTCTAAGTATTTACCTTGTTACAGCTGTAGGAGTGGTTACCGAATAAAACATAGGTGCAATGTAAGAAATAAGCGGAAAAATGTGAAACACTGGTGTTTTCTTTTGTTCTCTTGGTGGCACTTCTATTAAGTCCTAAAACAAGAACTAATTTCATGGTGTTGACTTGCAACCCCACACCTCCATCACCGAGAGTTTGCTTTCTTTTCTCTCTCTCCCATCCCGTGCTCCTCCCTCTCCGTTGCGTTTTCACTCACACAGATTTAAACCATCTTCCTTTCCCATTGCCGTCATCCTGTTTCTCTTCATGACTTTCCTCTCCCAGTACGCATACCCCCTCTGTATCTAAACCTTGCCACTTTACTCCATCTCTCCATACCTCTCTCTCTCTCTCTCTCTCTGTGTCCCTCTGTCACGGCTGACCTGCGTCCTCTCTCTGCGGGGGCTCTCCTGGTAGCGCCCAGCTGGCACACTGCGACTCGGCTGGGCAGAGGCACGAGGCAGTGCCAGCTCTACTGGTGCAGAAAGGGGCACACCAGGCAGACAGGCCCAGTGTCAGCAGCAGCATGCTATCCCCCCGGCTGCCACATTCACAACACACACATATGCCCGCATATATATATATATATATATATATACTGCAACTGAAACACATACACACCAGCATCAGTGGAGCAATGCCAAATATGTTTGGTCCGACTGGGACCTAGTTAACTGGGACAAAACATTTGTTTACACACTACACTCGCACAAACAGGCACACAGACACACCGATACACGCAGACACACACACTAAGCAAGGCAGGAGATATAGACAAACATACACATTCACATAATAGAAGGATAACTAGACCTTTGGTGATGATGCTGACTCCTCCTAAGTGATTAGTTTCATGATAGGGACGTCAGCCTGGGGCTAGTCGTCCCCCAGAAGGAGTCCAAGCTGTATGAAGCGTGTGATGCAACACGTATGGAACGGCACGCATATTATTGGCTCGTATTTGTCATTAGTGGCGGATACTGGAGGCCGGGCTGCGCCGGAGCTCCTTGTAATTAAGAAGATGGGGACCGGGCCTCCTGCCTGTAGTTACCCCTTTGCGCCTTCAGCCCCGGGTATTGCTGTCCACTCTCTCTGCCTATACCACTTCAACTTGACCTTCTTCCCACAGCAACATTAACCCAACTAAATTCCGCTGCCCCTAGAACAGTCCTAATTAGGATCAACAGGGAGACGTCACTGCATATACCTACACTTATATAGTTTTAAAACTAATTGGATGGACACAAAACTGGCTACATCCAGTGGCGTGAATGTAAGTAGTGTCAGGAAATACACAAGATAATTAAACAATATTTTACAAGTGACAGCATGGATTTCAATAGTGGCCATAGTTTGACTTTTATTCAGACATTCATACAGGCATTGTTTGTCTCAGCATAAAAAAAAAGAATGGATTGATTTGCATAGTGCTTGATTATTGGAGTCTGAGTATTCAACCAAACTTCCTTATTTGTGTGTGTGTGAGAGAGAGAGAGAGAGTGTGTGTGTGTGTGCGCCTGTGTGTGTGTTTTGACCTCTTTCATACAGAGAGACCCCCAATTGTGCTCCAGTAGCCAGCCGAGCTCAGTGAAGCAGAGCCTATATGCTCACTGGCATTTCACACACCCGAACGCGTGCACGTAAACACACACACACACACATCATTTATCCAGCTGGGGTCCCATGCGACACACACACACACACACACACACACACAAAGACATTGGGTTGGATATGGAAATAAGGGTCGGGGTCTTCTCCAATCTGACCCGTCACTCAGCTATCCCCTAATGTACATCTTGCATAGCATTTCCCTTCAGCAGAAATCAACAGTCATATCTCTCC
Organism: Centroberyx gerrardi; assembly: GCF_048128805.1. Classification (NCBI taxonomy): domain Eukaryota; kingdom Metazoa; phylum Chordata; class Actinopteri; order Beryciformes; family Berycidae; genus Centroberyx; species Centroberyx gerrardi. The sequence goes on from NC_135997.1 coordinate 19,310,391, forward strand.
TGTCATTAATCCATCTCTAGGTAGAGTCTGCAGGTCAGCCCACCCTCAGTCCCCAGGATCTGAGGCACACTTCCGCTTTAAAAGTTGTACACCACTACCTTTGATAATCAAGACAGAACCTAATTGAGCTCACCCATGTGGAAGATGCTATCGCCTCTTCATACACACACACACACACACACACACACACACACACACACTCTTCTAGGAGACGTGGGGGCCTATACTGTTTCAGCTCATCCAACTGTGAGATTCTCCTTTCCCCTCTCCAGTCCTGCCATCGTCTCACTAATGGTGTTTCTATCTCTTCTCCATAGGAGGTAAATGAAGCTTTTAAGCAGGGCGGAGGGAAGGGGGACCAGTGAAAAGATTAATTGACTTTCTGCAGAGCTTCACTTATCCTCCACTGGCACCTTTGACTTGTGAGTGTATTTGTGTTTAGATTACGTGATTATATCACCATTATTGCAGCAATTTGTAGTTTGTTCAAAACTGTGTACACAGGATTTAGGGAATGTCAAACTGTCCGCCATCAACCGTCTCATCCACAATGGCTATTATGTACGTTTATGCGATTAGAACATTTAGTGGCAATCCTGTTAAAAACTGTTGTGATTCTAAATCATTTTACTGTCTTGAGCATTATCTTTATTGTGATATGATAAAGGAAATTGTCTTTGTAAATGTACAAATCAGACAGACACTGATTGTATTTTGTACTGTAGAATTTGAATGTAAGTTAAAGCACTTTTTACAAAACAATTTGTCACAAAGCAATTTACAGAGCAGCAAAAGGACACAGTTCAATTTTAAACAAGAGAAAAACAAACATCACGACTAGACAATATGAGGTCAAACTATTTATGTTTATGTCTTATTTTGTTTTCTTTTTTTATATCTTGATTTTACCTGTATATGTCCTTTGTTCTCTTTGAAACACTTCATGGCCAGCCTGTTTGCCAAAAACACTTGATAAATAAATATGACTTGAACATGGACACTGGGGAAACACCAGGACAGACCGAGCAAGAGGAGCTCAGAGTGAAGGACGGGAATGACTGTTATAATGGGAATTATTATGATTGAAGTAGATTGTAGCCTTATGCTAAATGAATAGGGATGCTGTTTTCTTTTGAACATAGGGAATGACATGGAGCTCTGCATCCTGTGTGTGGAGGGTCGAAATGGTTCCACACTGCACTGCAAAAAACATCCATCTTAAGTCATTTGGTCTCATATTCAGTCTTCAAATCTTATTTTTCTTAAAACAAGGGAGCAATTCTGCCAATGGGGTGAGATAACTCCACTTGCTTCCAATACAGCTTCAAGAATTTTCTAGATATGAGTGCCAATATCTTGAAACAAGTCAGAATATGGCGGATCACTACTATCTATACTAGCACTACTGTCAAGAAAATGACACTTGATTCTACAAAATTCTTGAAACAAGTTGATTTGCATTGGAAACAAGTGACAAGTATCTAACCCCAGTGGCAGGTTTTTCACTTGTTTTAAGAAAATTATTTTTTGCACTCAATAAGAGACTAAATGACTTGTTAAGATGGAGATTTCTTGCACTGTGAGTAAATGTGATGTATTGTAGGATAAGACTATTTAATGCAATGCCTGCGTGTGTCTGTGTGTGTGGCAGTAGAAGCAGAGGTCACCTACTGTGTGTCTCATGTCTCTTACTCTGAACTCATCATCCCCGCTTGCCAAGCTTACACACACACAGATATCCAGCCTGTTCCTCCACTTTCCGCCCATCACCTTCTTTTAACCCACACCACCTCACAGTCAAAGCTCACGTTTTTTGTTTTTTTTGACACCTTCTCTGCTGATTTGCGAGCTCTCACCCATGCACCTGGCACACAGTAACATCCGCAGAAAACATGGATTTCTCATTTTTCGCGTGTGTGTGTGTCTCACTCTCTCTCTAGTCTCTGTCACACACACGCACATGGATGCACACACACACACACACACACACACAGTACAGCTACAGTGGTGGTTTGTCAACCGTACAGACTGAGGTAACTTTGACTTTGACTTCGAACGCTGTATGGTGAGAGAGGAGAGCCAAATGTGTGAATGTACAAGGAGTTAGATCCCCCACCCCCGTCTCCCGGCTGTAAACTCAACCACCCACAGCTGCACACACTTCTCCTGTCACGGTGATAATCTCTTTGTCAGGAGCCGTCTGTTAGAGATTTGTCCGTCTGATTCGGTGAACGTCCGAGTGGCAGGTCTAGCCGTAGTGCCACAGGGTGTGTGTGTGTGTGTGTGTGTGTGTGTGTGTGTGTGTGTGTGTGTGCACCAAGTGCCATAGGTGGTGGGATCCTCGTCCCTGTCAGAGTGTGTATGCCTCTAGACTTCAGACCTCTGCTTTGTGAAGGAAGTGGAATGTTGAACAGAAGAGGAATAGATATACACAAGGGACTGTGTGTGTGTGTGTGTGTGTGTGTGTGTGTGTGTGTCTGTGTGTGTGTGTGTGTGTGTGTGTGTGTGTGTGTTTGATACCCAATATTTTTCACATTTAATATCCAATGTTTTTATGTTCTCTTCTTTTTATTTGCTTGTTTGTATCCGTCCTTACATCTAGTAATCAAATCATCAAGTACTGAAGGTGAAATAACCAGCAGGAATTCCTAACTCCCTTCACAGTAACTGTTATATTTTCTATAAGGTGATGCAGTGCACCGTCTGGCCACTAGATGGCCCTGCTGACTGCACAGAACTCCATCTAATCTTTTGTCACTACCTTACCCAAAAATTTAGACGCGACTTTGACAAACATATTCATCAGTGTAACAAAATTGATGTTTTTAGAATATGAAATATAATTCAGCCATTTTTGTGAAAAAAGAAACCTTGTATACCTTGATAACGGTCCAGTAATATCAAGATTTTCGTTTTTCAGCAGAAGTCAAGTGATAGATACAATAACTGTATGCAAGATTTTCATTTGTGGAACAACTGTTCATTATGTAGAAATGTAAAATCTGAGTTTTTGTGGGAGAAATGTGTCTTTTCACTTGCCTATGGCAGGGTCAGCTACAGATCAGCGCCTCTGGAGCTGGGAGGGATTCAGTGTTTTGCCCAAGGACACTTCAGCAGGGCGGATGCTTATTACAGGTTCCTTACTCATGATTTCACTCTGGAATTAATTTCACTTATGTTTGTGCTTACCTTCAAGAAACATCAACAACAACACCAATCTTCAAACCAAAATTATTTGATTATTTGACAGAGCTTAATGACTAACAGTATGCAATAGATAGTCATACGGTTAAATGTGAATTGAAGCTATAAAAGGACTGTTTTTTGTGTGTAAACATTAAAATAAAAGAACATAAGACTGTATATTGAGTTACAATAGGATGATAAAGTTGCATTATTTTATTTTAAGTCATATCTTTATGAAAGATAATATTAAATTCAGGCATAGCTGTAATTGTTGGGTTGAGTTATTGTTTCTCAAAGCTCCTTTTCTTTCTCTCTCTTGCCCTTCATCCCTTCCCTCCCGATTCCCTCTCCTTCCTCTATCTGTTGTTTGGTCTTCTCTTGTCACTCCACTGCAATCATCCTTGCAGGGGGGCTTGTCATCTGTATCTACTCATATCCTACAATCCCTTTTGCTCTGAGCACTACTGCACTTAAATGTCAGAGCTGATGAGTCCACCACACCCACCTGACACATCAGCTCAGCGCCTGCTAAAAGCTTTTATGGAACAGAGTGCGAGCCTGGTGGTTGCTACAAATTAAAGAGTTTTTTTTTTTTTTTAAGGATTATGGCTCCAAGGGGACAAGTTCTGCTAAGGAAATGGAAGGAGAGAGAACATAGGCTATGATTGGTTGCCATCTAGTGGCTTTTACTGGCACCCGCTGCTACATGTCAGGGTAAGAGAGAAAGGTTAGAGAACTGTACTCTCACTGACATTTTAGAGAATTATATTCCATTCCACAATAAGCAAAGAAAAAGCAAATAGTAAAAAGTGTTACCACGTTGTGTCATTTGAGCTAAATTGCTTCAAGCCCAAAAAAGTCCTCAACATTTCATATCATTTGTTAGACATCCTCTCTCTTAGACATCCTCTTAAGATTGTGTTTTTAAACAATATTTTTCTTTCAAAATTGTAATATCTGAATGCATTATCCTATGTTACTACTTTTTGGAAGTCAGAGGAGAAGTTGGACAGGAGAAATTACCTAAAATTGCACACCTTTGTATGTTCCCATATGGAAATGTGAGGGTAATGAAATGTTTTGTAACCTCTCACACTTGAATACCTTTTATGAGTGAACCACAAATTCCACACCACACAAATACACACACACACACACACACACATACACACGCGTTTACAGACATACATATTGTACACACATTACGTATTCTGATGGAGAGTCCACCTTACACCTTAAAATTCCACGTAGATGTTTTGAAGGGACCTGGTCTCAAACAAAATTAAAACCACCTTGTAAAGAAAATATTAACCAAAACCCCTATATATAATCTAAAGATGAATTCTGAAATTCATCTTTGAATTGAAGTGAAATTGTGAAAACAGATTGTGAGCATCAATCCTGCAACCTCTTGAATGCTAAGCAAGCCTTTCACCTATTTCATAGTACAGTATTTCATGTTATAGTAGAATGTTATTGCACTAAATGTGATCACTTGTTACATATTAACTGTCATGTTAATGTAAGTAATGTTAGTATCTCATATCTCATATCCTCTTGCTCTTATATGCGCCTGTCTTGAAGTCTTGAAGTGAAAAAAATAAAAACTTTCTTTTTCTCCTCAGCTTTTATTTCCTTGCCTCACACTTATCATAATTGATCATTCTAGGGTCACAAGAATAATTTGTTGTCTGTATCGTCAGGTGCTGAATCCTGCACTCTTTACTGTTGGTTAATGTTGGTGGTATAATATTGGTCATCTAGGAATGTAAGCTTATTTTACTGTTTGTAAATCACTCTGGATAAGAGCCTATAAATGCCTAATGCAAACATAAATGTTGGCATCTGAATATGATATGAATAAAAACACTCATTTCAATGCTGTGTCCGTCCTCTTGATTTATTTGTAAAACTTTGGCATTCTAGCCAATAATTTCAGCGACTGGCCAGGTATAGACAGTATGTACACTCTGAGCAATGGTTGCACAACACAGTATAATATGTACAATCTCAATATATCTGCCAACACAATATGTACAGTCTTCCCTCTCACCTATAGTTGTCCAGGACAATATATACAATCTAACCTCATACTGGTGGTTTTGCAAGACAATATGTACAATCTATATTCGTAAACAATATTTACAGTTTTACCTCTTAGTTATGGTTGTACAGCACAATATCTACAGTCTTTTCTCTTACTTGTAGTTGCACAAGAATATACACAGTCCCACTTTTTATAGTGGTATAGTACAACACAATATGTACAGTGTCAATATATCTGCAAACACAATATATACAGCATTATCTCTGATTATTGGTTGCACATCGCAATATGTATGGTCTTACCTCTTACCAGTAGTCATATAACACAGTATGTGCAGTCCCACCTTTTATTGTTGGTTGAACATAATAATCTACATTCTTACTGGCTACTTGTCATTGTACAACACAATGTGTGCAATTTCATATCCGCAACACAACCTGTACAATCTTACCTCGTATTTGTGATTGTACAGCTTATTACATATGATCGGAGCAGCAGCAACAGACAATATGTACAGTCCACTGACACAGTGGCTCTCAAACATTTTGGCTTTCAGACACTAACAGCAAACAGGAGCCTACGGGCGACTACTGAACACACTCAAGCAGACACAGAATTGAGAACTGTCACACTGAATGCTGATTTTATATGACATAGTATTAGCGATTGCTGGATTTTGAGCCATACCATGTTCTCTAGGTTTTCCTGGCTCTCTGACAGCTCTTAGGCCTCTTAAAAACACAACGAACAACATACAACATAAATACCTTCATCATCATAAAGTAGCTATACTCATCTGATCTGGGAAGTGCATTAGTGATAGATTTACAATAAAATTTACAAGAGTCAAAAAAGACTGTACTTGTGGAAGACACCAATACGTAAAATATTTAGAATATTTGGAACTATAAGTCTTCAATTGCATTGTCAACTTAAGTGATAATTCCCTTTGGTAGAATATTTATATTTTTAACATGCATATCTCTAAAGAATTCAGAACTTTCATCACAGGAAAAACAACATTGTCTGAATAACATTGCCGCCATTCAAATATAGTTTTAGATTTATGACTTTTGGAATTTGTTTTCAAAATAGAGGCACATTAGTCAAATCACTGTGGATAAAAATGTGAAAACTAAAGTAAACTAAACAAGCTATTTGGCATATTGTTTTAAATAGTCATGTGGCACTGAATAATGCTTAACTTGAGGTCTGGTTTAGGCCATCAGAGTAAGTACTGAGAATTGTTGCATTAATATTGCATGCAGGAGTTCTCATTTTCTGCCCATGACCCAAATCTGAGAAATTTCATCTTCCCTGGGAGTCACGATCAAGTGCAAATTAAAGTGAGAAAAAAAAAAAAAAGTAGTCTTTTTTCAACCAATCACAATTACTAAGCTTGATGCTGTAGTGCCCACAGGGAATACAGAAGACAACTGAGGGATGTAGCTATGGTGTTGAATGTTTGAATTTAAGCCCCAGTGTTTAGTCTGGGTTTGGGTCTGGGCTGATTTAGGGTCAGGTTTTGTGTGCAGGAGTTGGTGATGAAACTTAGGGCTAGTTTGATTCAGATCAGGTGGTTAAGATTTGGGTTAGAGTTTAGAAGTAGGGTCAGTGTTTATACTGTATGTGGGGGGGTCAGTGGTTTAAAGTTAGGGCGTGTTTGTTTCTTCAGAAGTTAAGGTTAGTACTGGGCTTGGGAGTCGGTGCTGGTATATTTCCATAGGGGTTTTGCTTAGGAGTCAGGAAGGGTTGGAGCCAATTCAGTTCAAACCAGGATGAGGGATTTCCTCAAAAATCATCAATCAAACTGCAAACCTTTTGCCATAAAATCGTTCTTATATACTCTACTCTAGTTTAAAGTTACATGTTGAAAGTGAACTGAACCCAATCCTGGCGTCAGGGCTAGTGCATTATGGGTAAGGTTATATTTGGACCCTGTCCTTTTGTTTAGGGTTAGGGTGCTGGAGCTAGCCTATGTCTTAAGCTAAGGTTTACATCTATCTGATTTGTCTCAGCACAATATTGTACAGAATAATGCTTTACAAAAAAGAGATTACAGTTACTTGTATTATTTTGGTGCTATATTTCATTTCTTCTGGGTTAGGATCAGGCTAGTCCTTTTCTTTAGGGTTGGGGTTAGCTTTGGGACTGCCCAGTTTCTTCATCCCTCGTCGTTGAGCCAGGCTGGAGGACAGGACAGGCTCCAGGAGCGGAGCAGGGGCGCAGCGCTTCAGAGCGGTGTAGGTGGCAGACAGAGCCCCCTGGTGGAATAACAGAAAACAACATTACATCATGTTAACTGTCTCTCTCCGCCTTAACTCCAGCACCATCTATCCAACACTATCATTCAAAGGTAAATAAGTGTCAGACAGCGCTCCCTGATGGACACAGTGAGGACAACTCGTACATTACATTTCATTCTGCTAATGCAATTTCTATTCATATTAACCCTAATAAATCTAAACAACAGAATCCTTCAAAGCCCAATCCTGCAGGTCAGATGAAAACATATTACATATACATACTAATACATACTAATACAAATCAACACACTAACACCACACTCAGGATTTTCACTTTTTGGCAGCTGGGATCACAGCTGTTTTTATCATCTGTATTTGGACAACTCAAACCATTACTGAGAATTGCACTTGAAGTAGATGTAATAGATATACACACAGAAAGGCTGATAATCTGACAATAATAAATATTTGGACTCATAGTCCAAGGTAATATTTAAGGGTTGCAGACATCTAGACGTCACTGCACATTCAAAACTTTTCATTATATGTTAAGAATGGTGACTTGATTTAAATTAATTTGGGGGTTAGCTACAAAAGGTGCAGTAGTTCTTGAATTGTTCATCAGATATACAGTAGTTTAAAAAAAAATCTCAAAGCTGACAGTCTCTGCTTTGGAAATTGCTCTGTTCTTACATTTCCACTATGTGACAACTGTCACATAGTGGAAAGTAAAGAGTAAAGTTTTAAGCTGTAAACATCACTCTAACTCTGTTCTATCAACAGAGGTAGATCATATATGAAAAACATATACATAAACTGGTAACTTGAAGATTACCAGACACACACACACACACACACATACAGCAGTCTGACCTTGACAGTGAGTGCGTCCTGACTGGTGAGCGCTCTGTCAGAGAGCTGGTCTCTCTCTACAATCCAGGGGTGACGAAGAACCTGCAGGGAATCACAGGGATAGCTTATTATTCTATAATGGACTCTTCTATTGCTGGTCCTAACAATGATATACAGCAATATAGCAAAGCTGAGCTACCTTTATCAGAGTGAAATATTTGGATTTATTGATACTTATAGAAGGTTACTACCTGGGGGGCAGTCAGGCGCTGGTGAGGGTCCACATGGAGCATCTTGATCACAATGTCCTGTTAGACATACACACACACACAAGCAGTCAGTCACAGCAGAAGTGTATTAAACAGTACCATAGTGATGTCAGTGACCCAACTTTGTAACTGTTGAAAATGTACAAATACCTGTGTACAATAAACCACTATAATTATACTTAAGCAGCATCTAATACCATGTCCTGATAACATTAAAGTTGATATTACAGACAGCTGGAGCCTTTCTCCAACAGAAAACATTAAGAAATGTAACCTTGGCAGAGTCTGACACCAGGTCCCAGTTCCCCCCGCTGATGATGAATTTCCCACTGCCGATTTGAGCCAGAATTTCCTCTGGAGTGTCGTCAGGACTGCTGGCAAATGGGCTGAAACTGATCAATAAGAAAAAAACACAATTGACATGTAGAGATCGCATGGGAAGCTGAATTATAATAACAGAGAGAATGATTCAGACCATAGAGAAGCTTCCAAACCCTTTGTTAGCTGGTGTGGAAAAGAATTGATAACCTTGGACATTATAAAACCCTGAACTGGGGTAAAAGCAAACACTGTACCTAGATCTAACTGTAGAGAAGATAAGAGAGATCGCCTTTGATTTTAAGAAGAAAGATACTGTCTCATACTGGCTTCACCCTTATTTAACCAGGAGAGTTGGCTAAGAACTCATTCTTATTTGCAGCAGTGGCCTGGGGGAGTATTTACGACGAGAGGCAGCGTTACACACACAGCATACTATACACACATATTCACACCGGGAAGCTGCGCAGCACTACAGCAGGTTTCCACAGCTGACCACTGAGCAGCCCCACTGTGCCATTATGCTTTAAACTTACCCAGCTATCATGGTGTAAAGCAGGATCCCCAGGCTCCAGATGTCACAGGCTGCATCATACCCCTGCTTCTTCAGAACCTGCACACACGCACACACGCATGAACGCAAGCGCACACACACACACACACGCACACACACACAAACAAACAAAACAAAAAACAGAACACTGAGGTCAATTTTTAGAGCGAGAGCATCAGATTTAGACAGAGTTTGATGGGATTCATTTCTGTAATTACTGATCATTTGTGTGTGTGTGTGTGTGTCAGACCTTATATGCTATAAAGGCAGCTCTTTAACAATGTGTTTAGTAGCTTTTTAATTATTATTATTATGATTATCACTATACCTCAGGAGCTATGAAAGTAGCTGTGTAACAAGGGGTCATCAGTAATCCATTCTCAGCTCTGAGTTGTTTGGCAAAACCAAAATCACATATCCTGATGCTTTCTGGGAGTCCAGTGTCATCACAATAGCGAATGTTACTGGGCTTCAGGTCCCGATGCACGACCTGAAAAGGCGAACACACACACACACACACACACACACACACGCACACACACACACACACACACACACACACACACACACACAATTTACATGTTACAGTATGATTATGTGTGCAGAATTGCATGACTTTTAAGGTGACTGTTTGGTTCCCTCCAACTGTCCTCCAATAGTCTCTCTCACTCTGGTTACACTTATTTCAATGACTTTTAGATCCAATCACATCAAGTCAGGATGCATTGAGTGACATAGAAATCAGATTTTGCTATCGGATCTTGAAAACCAGACAGGGAAGTTGTCAGGCCCAGAATACATAGTCTTGGACAGCAGGAAAGAGTAATGCAGACACAGATATATATCTATTTTCATACAGGGATGTGATTTGAAAAAAAAACAGTCTTTAGGATTTCAAAAATTGCATTGCCCAGGTTATTTGTCTGTGTCCATCTTACCCCCTGTGAGTGTAAGTATTCCACAGTCTTGGTCAGGGTGCAGATGATGTCTGACGCGTCTCTCTCTGTGAAGTTTGGCAATGTCAGGATTCTGTCCAGCAGTTCGTCTCCTCTCAGTAAATCCTGAACCAGGTACACACACTGGCCATTGTCATAGACCTGGGGCAGAAGCACACGCACGGGCATTCATATACGCACAAATACAAAACATATATGGTTTTTGAGACCTGACCATCAAGATCTATGATCCCACATCTCTGGGTGTCCACATTTGGTCTGAAAATGCCCATTACATGTCGTGGTGATATTTATTTCCCTTTGTGTCCAAATTATTTTACTTTCTCTCCATTTCTTTACATTGGCCATTTGCTCATTCTGACAGTATTACATCTATTATGCAGAATACCAATCACTATACAAGCCTGGCCACCAATCTGACTTATCAGATTACAATGCTATAAATGCAATGCAATAAAAACTGAAACAAATGTAATTGTTGCTAAAATTGTACGTGTAGCCAGTTTTGCCATTTTTCCAAAACATTTCTCTCTTTTGCTAGAGCTCTGTTTGAAGCTAGATGTGAAAGGAAACATTTTTCACATGTAAGTATGAATAGGGGATATTTATAGTTTGTGTGAGGGGTAGGTGTGTTAGACTTACATCCTTTAGGGTAATAATATTTGGGTGCTGTCCATATCTCAACAGAATCTCAATCTCTTCAGATGGATCTTTCTTTGCTCTGTCAATAATCTGACACAAACACAGAAACACACAGGAAATGTTTCAATAGTTGCAACTTCTAAATCTATATGTTGCAAAGGACTACTGCATTGTGGGATGGACTTGGACAAGTGTCAAGTCAAACCAGGAGGTGTGAATGCTTTATACACTTGGTCCATTCAAAAAATCTTCAGCGCACATTGGATGTATTTATAACAATTGTTGTTAGAGTTTGTAATAAATTTGATGCACTTCTATCAACTATTGGCCTCAACTCAAAATCTCCAGGAGCATATGTACAATTTCTGTAGCTACATAGATAACTTCAGGTAAATGTTTAGTGTCCCCTACCTTGACTACATACTCCACAGCAGTGACTCTGTGCAGACATCTCCTGCAGACAGCAGTCCCTGTCTGTCCAACTTCCTCCTTCAGCTCATAAACATCACTGAATAACACGTCACCATGGAAATGCTATGGGGACCACACACATGCACACACACACACACACACACACACACACACACACACACACACACACACACATACAAAAGGAGAGGTAGAGTTAGATTCTGTGTTCTCTTAATTTTACCATTATATTCTATATAGTAGAGTCATATATTTGGTCAGTGAGTCAGTTAATTAGTTAGTCCAGCAGTCAGTTATTGTAGGAAAATAGTTAGTCATCCAAATAACAATGATTCATCAGGGCAATGTTTGGAAAGGTCAGTGCCATTAGTTGGCCAGTCATTCAATTAGTCAGTCGGTTTATCAGTCGGTTAACTAGTCAGTCAGTGATCCATTCAGTCTTTCAGTTAGATAGTTAATTTGTTATTCAGTCAGTGAGTAAGTTAGTGAGTCATTTAATTAGATAGGTATTTAGGACATTGGTTAATTCATTAAAGGGATATACCTGTGCTATAGGGTTGATGTTGTTCACTTCCTGCCTTGAAGATGTTACCGTAGCAACACTGGGCTCCTGATTCTGATTAGTTGCTACAAAGCTGAAACCTCGAAACAACTGGTGTGTGTTTGCACTGGGAGGGATTCCTGGAGAATCTGGGTGTGCAAAAAGACACAGATAGAAACAAACACACACAATAATGTTCGTGGATACCTTGGTGTTTTAATGTCTAATGTATGTAATGTTTTTATTTACAATAAACTTGTGATGATTGGGGGGAAAGTTTCTTATTGCCACTTAAATGAAAAAGCAGTATGTTAGCTTGGTTGAAATTTCAGCCACACTTTATTTGAATAATCCAATGTTGATACTCAGCTTCCTATCAGCTGACTACAATGTGTCACTAAAAACTGTTGGATTTTACGGAGTTTCAAGTGATACTCATAATTGTGTGAAAAGTAGTCTATAGATATTCAATGTCTGGGTTAGGGTTAATCTTAGGGTTGGGGTTAATGTTAGAAATAGAGTCAGGTTAGGATTAGAATAAAGTCAGGTTAGGGTTACATAGTCTGTGGAGATGCATCAAATAGGCAAGTGACACTTTGTTGAACATCTACTTTTTTTGTCACCTGATAGTTAAGTATCAATACTGGACTATCCAAATAAAGTGTTACCAAAATTTTTCACTGAGCCCAATAGGTACTGCAAGCTGAAGATCTTTCCCCATGAAGTGCCTGTTAAAGAAAAATAAGATCAAGCTCATTAAGATCTTTGGTCTTGATGAACAGACATAAGCAAGCATGTTAATATAGTGCTATGTATGCATGTATGTGCGTGTTTGTGTATGTGTTACCAGTGGGTGTTCTGGAGGTGAACTCCGGGTCGAAGTGGAAAGTGTCTTCAGGTCTTCCAACCGATGGTTTAAACGGAGGCCTCATTTCCTTCCTGTACAACTTCTACAGAAAACAACAATATAACAATCATTAGTTGGTTTACTCACAAAATGACCCACATTCTGAGCTGTCAACAGGCATTTACAGAGCATAAAACATTAACATAACATAAAATTCATGACAATAATTATTTATATTTTGGTCAAAATCCATAATGTCTGTGATGGATTGTGATTTGACAAAATGTTTGTATCCCTCCCACTTCTATCTCACACTTCCATCCAAGTTTAATATAAGAATAGAGCACTGAACTAAGGAGGAGGTACAGTAGGTACTAAAGCCAGGGGGGGTTGCATTGTTGATTAGGTTAAATTAGCAGATAAATATAGGTTGCAGAGACAGCACAAATGTCTCTGTAAGGAGAGGGACAAGTTAGCTGACTAATAAAAGCTAAAACACAAAATTGTATTAAAATGGACCAAGTTGGCTTTAGGAAGGTGCATGAGGAGTAAATCTGACTGAAGAATAGTGGGAGACTGAGGAACAGCTTTCTAGGAAAGGCAATAGTACAAGCAGATAAGAGGATTTGGGACCATTCTGAGGACTTATACTAAATGTAAGTAGTGCTGCCTACAGACAATATGACTTTAAAAATCATGCTGTAAAAATGGAAAGCATTTCACACTACAAGCCAGACTTCTAGTCTTTCTATTGTGCAGGTGCACAAACTTGAAGATGAGCTTATGATAGAGATCACACGTTTGACAACAAGGAGCGACACATGCTGCGTGAATTGTTTGTGGGGTTCACCAACAGAGCCCTCTAACACCCAAATCTTGTAGAGCGCTCACATTACAGTGAGCTTGTACAGCACCAAATAATAGGAATAGGAACAGGAATATAAATATCACATTCCACAATGCTGCTGGTGTGTACTTCCTAAGAAATGACATTAGTAAATACACAGCTGTCAAAAGCACAGGGAGGAAGCTTTATGAGGCTGTGAATGATGGTGGTAGATCCTTTATAGGGGCTCCTCCTAATAAAGAGAATATGCTTGTTATGAGTGACAGGTATTAGGTAGCTCAGGGAATGGCAGGCAGATGGACACCTATTTCTGCCAAGGGAAAAGAGGCTGGGAGTACAAAGATACCAAAAATAGTCCTGTTTCTCAGATTTTATAATGAAAGTAATATTTGAGTTTGTGATTTGATGCTCTCACTGTGCATGCCATTGAAATACTGGCTAGTCTTGTTAGAGCGTACATTAGCCTGCTGGCAGGCCATCTAGCATAGGTGGTTTTCTCATCTAATTCAGAAACAGCAGGAAGACTTTATACTGTAAGTGTGCCAAAAAGAAATCAGAGAACAGCTAGCACATACACATACTAACTAACTCGAAGTTAGATAGAATAGAATAGAATAGAATAGAATAGAATAGAGGACAACTGTCCAAACTAGGTTGGATGGTAGTACAGTATGACGATCACAGTCACAGTGCCGTTATGTGACTCATCTATCTTTGTTGTGTAATATAATGTGAATAGTTGATGCAACTTAAGGCCATTTGATGTGAGTTCAAGGTGAAAACTGCTGTATGCCCATCCCACACCAGTGCATTATTTAAATAAACACATTTTAAATACATTTTTATTTACCATTCCCATCCTTTTTAGTAGGCAGTGTTTAAGTGTTTTACTGAGAGTGCCCAGCAGGAGTCGCCATCGCCATGTCACTAGGTCGCCTGCTTTATGTGAACTGGGAATAGCCTCGCGTGCCTAGAGGAAGACGGCACAGAGGTTGCCTCCTTGCTGCCAGCACGTGAGTAAAAAATATTGTTTCAGCTTTATTTATGGTGAGACTGTTATCAGTAATGCACATTCGTGTTTGCTAAAGCTATTACACACATGTGGGTAAAAGTAGAATCCATGTTAACTAATACTTTTGGTCAAAATGTGTTGATAAGCAGTTTGTTCACTAGCAAACTCTAGCTAGCTAGCCTGTTGAGTCCCTGCTGGTGTGGAGAGGCGCGCACGCATTATGAAGGGAGATCAACTGTTTTGCCCCCTATGCAAACACAATGGCACTTCCACACACTAACATGACACAAAGTCGACATCTTACAGTAGATACAGCTATTGCATTGTTTCATAAGTGCATTTACACAACAAAATTATTACATATTTTGCTGTAAGACTGAAATTATAATGCTAATTTGACTCTGTATATGTGCCTTTTTGCCTGCAGTTAACACCATCAAAGTCAGTGAGAGGATGACTTTTTTTTTGCTAGAACCAGGCTCCGCAGCCCTCAACACCAGCTCTGACCCTGACCCTGATCCTGATCCTGATCCTGATCCTGATCCTGATCCTGATCCTGACCCTGCCTCTGCCTCTGCCTCAAGCATCCACAGTGCAGGTAGCCGCCTCTGGGCCTTCTTCTATACAGTTATATACAGACAAAGACATGAGTTGCACCAGGGTTCATTCCGAGATGAGTTAAAGCATAAAGAAAAGGAAAGGGTAGACTTCAAGCCACCAAACAGACACTGGAGCAAACATGTAGATAATACAAATGAATATTTAATGAATGAAGCCTGTGATGATGAGGCTGCAGCTTATGTTAGGGATGTTGATGAGATAGAAACAGGTGACAGAAAGTTTGAACTTCTGTGTAAGAAGAGGGAAGGTTACATGGAGAAAAGAAAGTTAGAAATAAAAAAAAATGTGCGAGGCCAAAAGGCCTAAAGGATTTGCATAAGAAGCTGACGCGCAGGGAGAGAGGCAGAGAAAGTTCAGCATGAGAATGAGGAGCTAAGACTAAGGAACAAAGCCCCAGAACAGGCAACAGAAGAGAAAGGACTCTCCATAGTAAAAACTGCATAAGGAAGGTAGGCCAGAGAAGTCATAGGGTATCTGATTTGCTTGAGCAGGTGCAGGTTTTGCACCTGAAAGTTGAGTTCTTTTCATCATTTTCATTTTATGAATATGAAATTATCATGATAGACAGGCATTCATTGGAAATACACCAAACATTAGGTCTGAAATAACAAACTTTATGGATGTCCAAGAAATCATTAACAACCCAGTTACCCATTCGAAAACCTCTTCTCAATAAGAAGGTGTTTGTCCCAAAAGCACATATATGGCCTTGGAGGCATGACAGGTGGCACTGCAGCATGTGCAGGATTCTCTTCTGACAAAAAATTAAATCACTGTCTGTAGCAAGGCCACAGGGCATAAATATGGAAGCACGGGCATATTTTTAAAGGATGGCACTAGCTTGCGTTCAGGTTAGTGCGGCTTTGATAAAGTCAGGGAAATGATTCAGGATGCAGTTAGCAGCGGTGGCAGAAGGGTGGATGTTGAGTTTGGTGAGAACGCATTGAGATTCATTCTAATGCACCTGTGCTGATTTGAATGTGAGTTTTCCTGCTACTCTTTTGTGAGGATACCTCTCAAAGATTAAGAGTTTATTGACCGATAGGAGTAGCACAGAGAAGAAGTTAAATAAGATTCAGACAGAAGGCAGAGCAAACATTCTGCCCAATATAGTAGAAGGGTTTAATTAGCATAGTGAGGAGGAGAATTTAAGCCTCTTATTGATAGCTTGTCACATCAAGCCAACAACACTGTGAGTAAATGGGAAAATTTGGTGTTTGGCACTGATAGAGTAGGTAGCAAGTGAGGCACACAGACAGCCGATGGTGTAGGTGGAGACGATGGTGGGGATGTACGGTAGATGATAGAAGAAGTGGATCCTATGTTAGAAATAAGAGTGGCACTCTTTGACTACTCAGAACAGTCTGTAAACTTTTACTGGAATTTTGATGTGAGAAGAGAGGCAAGCCTGTCCAATTCAGATGAATAATTTCTGATGAAAAGGAATGGGTACGGCAGTATTCCCCTTGTCCTCTTTAAAGGTGCAATAAGTACGATTTTTGCTGTTCCATAACACAAAATGGCTTTCTAAGCTCACTTTCCGGCTCACTTTCAAAGCTCATTGTACTCTGTAATACGGCAAATGTCACATTCCACAACGTTGCTGCTGTGTACTTCCTCAGTAATGATCTCTAATGAACAAGCTTGATGAGGCTGCAAATGAGGACATTGGTCTTCCTCACTTCCTCAAGGCTGTAGGACATTAGGTGTGATTGACAAGCCAGTAGTGGGTCCTGTCTTGAGAAAGAGAACGTGCTTGCCATGCATGATACATAATATCATGAAAAAAGATAGGCAGATGGATGCACATTTCTGACAGGGGAAGTAAGTGTGTTTGAGGATGAAGGAACACCAGACAGTCATGCTTTTCATTGTTTAGTGGCACACTAATGCAGAGTTTGACATCCTTCTAACTAGCCTTATTAGGGTATGTAGTTGCGAGCTGGTAGACCATCTGCAGCACGGTTGTTACTCACATGTAATCCAGGAATTGCAGGAATAGCTTACAGATTTGCCAAAAACAAATGCCAGCTCAGAGCATGATTTTGTGATGTTTGACAGCCTACTTAGGAAGAAGCTTAGGGCAAAAAGAATGATTAGGCTACAGTTGAAGGAGTGATCCTTTTTAAGCAGAGCACGTCCAAGGAGTGGCTGTCAAGGTTAGATTGTGATAGGAAAGCACAGGTAATGTCTGTAGCCAGAAAATTTGTGCCTGAGCAGACAGACACTTTTTGTGAGAAAGCCCAGGCTATTACAGATAAGAGGATTAGGGTGTTACAATAAAGTAGGGCATGACAGGCAGACAGGGAAGTTGGGGATATTGCCACAAAGCGAAAAACTTGAGATGTTAAAATATGCATAATTGTGGACAACTGTTGAGGTAAATGAACAGCTGCAGGGTTTAGATGAGGGGAAACAACTGCTAGCTGTATAAGCACAGTTGATGTTCAGATATGTTGTTCTTCAAACGAAAAACTTAAACTTAACCTGAGCAAGAATATGGCCCTTTGATACTATGGTCAGTAAGGAGAAAAGCAGGGCTGCCGCAGGTCAGAGATCTCAATGCCATTGCAGCAGAACAGCTTGTTGGAAAGTTAGTCAGACATGCGCGCAATGAAGAGGATGGAGCAGCATCTGGTGTACGGCTACAGTGTCAGACTGGATAGAGATTAATGATAGTTGAGACAGATGGATTTATGGGGAGATTTCCAGCAGGGGAATGGAGTAAAAGTCTGTCAGTGCTGCAGACATGATAGATAAGAGAATAAAGCGCATGCCCATAGACAAGAGCAATTGCAACCAGGTATAGCAGTTGCTAGCAGGACAGGGAATTTGCTCATAAATCAATATAAATTAAGAAGAAAGTGTTTATAAATACCCTCTCTTAGAATGATGGAAAATATGAAAATGGTAGACGTGTGTAGTAAAGAGAGTGTACATACTTGTCAAAGGGTCATTGACATTTTTTGTGTCCAAATCCATAATTAAACAAAAAAGTGCAACAACTTTTAGATCTCATTGTTTTAGTGATCATACTAAGACATGAACGGCTGTATGTAGGCTAGATAAAACTACACTAAAATCTCAACATCTCAATTGATGCTGCCATTCATTTGAACATGAAAAATAGGTGCAACTGTATTCACGCAATCAAGATTAGATAGTGTCCGACCAGGTAATTATGATATTTCTAATTGGAAAAGCTGCATGGCAATGGCAAAATTTGAAACAATTAACTTAATATTGTAAAAAAGTCCAATGTTAATAGTATAACCTACTTAATGCCATGGGACCACACATCATTTTGCTTTCAATTTTGAATACCTAAGCAAAATAATGGGAGGAGGGAAACCACTTGTAATGCAGAATGTAAGAAAATGTATTCAAGCTTAACATCCCCAAGTGTGCAATAAGCCACTGGCTTAATGCACACAGTGTTCCAGTGTAAGATAACACGCTTCCACAGCTTTCTTGTTAAGCTTGAGTAAATTTTCTTACTTTCTGCTTAGAAGTGGTTTCCCTCCTCCCAGTATTTTGCTTAATATTTTGGCCAATTTGGGAGCCCTTCTTTGGTTTCCACCTTTTTACCTTTTACCTAGTTTTGAATATCTGACAGGACTATACAACTTTTAGCATCACATCAAAATTCCTACAGTAGCTGTCTCATGTAACCTCATGTAACCCTATTCTTACTGTGCACGTTCGTCCACTTAAAGATGACTTCAACAAGTTTTTGGGAAAGTCTAAAACATGGTGGGTACAAAACAGGATCGATCCATGGGCTGTAGGAGGAGTATATTCGGCTGAGACTACTGCTTAATTTTGAACAGCAGAAACACAAATATTGCGCACAGCATACAGTGATTGTTCTTCTTGCTAGAACACAAGATTATCTTTGTCAAAAAAAAATTATTCTGATTACTTGTGTTGGTGCAGATCACATTATTTAACGTTCATCTAAACAGTTAATGGAATTCAATGGCAAGAATTTTTTCCACTTGTCCAGTTGGGAAAGCCAGGTGTCACGGTGAGTTCTACCGGCATCTAGTATATTTACAGTATATTTAGTCAAGCAGCCAAAAATAAGTCTCCACTTCCTCTATAAATTTAATTATGTGTTTTGTTACTGTTCAATCGCAGCTATTTAAAGACATGTGTAACTACAGTGTCAGTGTTTTTGAGATTTTTTTGGGGGGCATTTTCGCCTCTATTTGACAGTTAAAAGTAGAGATAAACATGAAATATTGGGAAAGAGAGGTGGATGACATTCGACAAAGGTCCTGGGCCAGATTCGAACCCAGTATGCTATATTTACATGGTATGTGCCTTAGACCACTGAGCCATCAGGACACCCATTTGAGTGTTGTTGTGTTGAAATGACGTGTTTTAATCACTTTGGGTTCAACTTGGTGATTATGTTTGCCCTCTGGGTGTGTATTGGAGAGCAGCGCTCCCGGTGACCTGGAGGTACGTAAATCTCTACAGTGAAGTAAGTGACCAAATCTTTAACATGATCAATCTTCATGATGGCTTAAAGTAGGAAAATAAGGCACATGTTGAAAATGACTGGGATTATCCTTTAATGTTGATCCTGTATTGGTCTATAGCAGTGGTTCTCAACATGGGGTCCGGGGACCACCAGAGGTCCTTGAGGGGGTTCCAGGGGGTCCCCAGCAAATTGATGAATTGTTAAACATCACCATTATTTCTTTTACAAGAAGTTAACGCAATTAGAGAATGTAGAAGAATGACTATTTTGATCTTAGTTTCACCGTTATCTCTCTACCTACAATACAGATAGTCATGGAATTCTGGACAAAATCATATCTAACGATAAAAACAACCTCAGATTTGGGTCTGAGAGACAAAATCTCATCAAATGGGGGTCCGTGGCCCTAATGTGGACTAAATGAGGGGCCCTTGATATAAAAAAGGTTGAGAATCACTGGTCTATAGCATTTCCAGGGGGCATTCCAGGTCTTCTGCTATGACTTTTTGGCAACCGACACTAAATTTGTGGAATAACGTCTTTCTTATTATGCTGAGGTGAAACTAATAAAGAGATGCTCATATTTGCACCAATGTCTGAGCATATTAGTTTCAAAAGGGGCAGAAAACATGTTTAACATGAATGTTCCAGTTTAATTGGTTTCAAGGGGGGTTAGTAAAAGTTAAACACCAAAATATCAAAGTGATAAGCACATCTATTTTTAAATGGAATGGATATCATTTTTCATAAATTGTACTCACATTCCAGTCTATTGGTGCAAAGAAACGATGTCTCTTTATCTCTTCCACTCCTTCTGGTCCTGCACCTGTCAATCACACAGATTGATGTGTTACGCAAACACACAGCGTGTCATATTGTATACCTTCAATTATTTAGACCTGTCAGGCAAAACACATCACCTCCACCCGTCTGTAAAACATACAAAGAGCATGAAAACATCAATGTGACCTGTCAATCATTCGTTGCTCTTAGTCCAACACACACACAGTGATGACACTTAGTCCTGCAACGTTAAGGCCAGTCTGTTAGGCCTGTTACTCAAACAGAAAGACACAGTGGTCATTTGGACTATAGCCTGCATGGTGTCAGACTAATAGTCAAATGCTCAGCAAGCATGATGTCATTCAAACCTGTCAATGGAAACCATCATCACCACTATCTAAGCTAATACATTACAAAAAAGTGATGTTGTATACAAATTGTTTTCAAAATTAATTTCACTTTTGTATTCAGGAAAGGGATGCCTAGCTGTGTGTTTCAGTTAGATGGAAATTAGCTGTTACTTTCATTTTGCTTTGTAAGCTGAAACTTCAATACATCAATACTATTACCACAGATTGCCAGGTAAAGTTGTTGCAAACTTGTGCAGAAAAACCTGTGATGTAATACACCCGCTGGCAACCATAGTGGAGGTCCATAGCTCTTGGGCAACAACATCTGAGAAGAAGCTCAACAGTATTGACTATCAGTTTTTGATATATTGATATATTTTTGATAATATGCTAAATATTATCAAAAATATATCAATATATCAAAAATTGACATTAGTTGTGCACTGCCAACTCTCCAATGGACCTCCATGATGGTACCAGCTGTGGTTACTTTGTAATGCAAGTGATATCATCAAAAATAATTTGCATACCAGAAGAGGATTGTGGGAGTTGTAAAAAACCATGGTTAAGATATGAAGATTTATTGTTAAACAATTGTCCAGTAATACAACTTAAAGTAACCTCCATTATTAGATAGATACTGCTCAATAAGGAACCATGATATGTAGAAAATGATTTTTATCACAGTTTGAACCCTCTCACTTAACTTTGACTTACTTTTCACTTAAGGTCACAGCTACCATCTAACGCCATTTTGTCTCACATTTTGCATCCCTCCAAGTATTAAGGCACTGGCCTTAATAATTAGTGATGCAAAGTACCACAAATGATCCCAGTTGCTAGGTAGGCGTATAACCTTTATTGGGAAAACATATTTGTCTGTCTATAGCCAAGGTTCACTTTTTATACATACCTAGTCGATTAGCAGGGTTCCTCTTGAAGAGCGCTCTCAACAAACTCTGCACCTCAGGACTGAGAAACTGTGGCATTCCCAACTTCGCCCTGCACAGACAGGAAAATAAACATGTTTATGTAAACACCAATATTCTCTATTACGGAGGCATATTCATATTTTACCCTGTTTAATGTTGCCAATCAGTGCAAGTTTGGGTTCCAAGGTAAAAATCTTACTCTTCCATTTATTCATGTATGGTGGGATATTCTGAGATTGATATATGAAGATACATATAAACAGCATATCCTGAATGAACCATAACTGAGATATGAGTTATTCAGAATACTATGAGCATAGAAATGTAGTCACTCTGAGAGAAAGAGGAGGCAGAGAGGAAAATCTGAGGAAAGAGGATGAAAGTACTACCAAGTTGTAGTAACAACATCTGTGTACTGCATATCAAGAGAACCACTGTTAGATCATTGGTACATAAACTATCAAAAAAGAAAACGATCAAACAGCAGCAACACAAGCAAAAAACCTTTTAGTAAGTAAAAAAAACACCAAATTAAGATAAAAACCCAGACTATTACTCTGTTAGGATTTGTTTGTGAGTAAATGGCCTTCAGAATAAGAGCAATAAATGATAGAGGGTGAAATGGTCTTACTTAAGAATGAGCGCCATTGTTTCCTTGCGGTCTTTTCCCTGGAATGGTAACGATCCTGTCAACATCTCAAACTGGAAAACAAACACAACAGTTGTGTCAGAGCTCATGGCAGCTGGCCAATAGAAGAGCTGCCCCATCTAGACCTCCAATTAAAAGAGTTAATAAAAAGTTGGAAGTCTAGGGCTACGTTCCATTTAAAGGGGACATCCCACTTCATGATGCCCAGTGCGCTCCACTGTGTACTGAGTGCCAGTTGGATGAACTGTGGTCATCTTCTTCCTTTGCTCTAAAATCTCACGCACAATAAAAGCTGCACTGGTGATTTGCTTTCCCCCACAGGTGAACAAGCCTTTGTTTGCACTGATAATGCTAACATTAGCAGTAACTTTAGCTGCGTAGCAAATGTTACCCCTGTGTTTTTAGTTCACTCCATGCTACTGATATATTTTTGATAAACTAAATGTATGACCACAATCACAGCGTTTGTGTTTTGTTAAATATTATTGTTGTTAGTGGACACTTTGCTGTTAATACTGACACAAATAGCAAAATGGAATATTGCGTTAGTTCAGGCAGAACACTGAAGTCGTGCATGCTATCAGCTGATTGGCTATCAGCTGTCCCATCCAAACAGCACATCAGCTGATCAGACTCTGACTGAACAACAACAAAAAAATCCAATCAGCTGAAAATGCACTCAACACTATTTTACAACACACTTAAAGAGGCATTAAGTAATTGACCGCTATCGGTGAAAAGTTGGAATTTAAATTCATTTTTATCGTCATGGAATATTGTATAAATATTGTTATATTGTGTAAAATGTAACACTTCCAAAATAAATATGTTTCTTTTAAAAAGTCTCTTGGGTTTTTCTAAACTGTATGACATAATTCCTTTACATGCTGCTCAGGGGGTGTTTTGAAATGATGAGTTATATTTGTTTGTTATATTTGGTGCATGCTTAGTCCTAGCCAAGGGCAGATAGAGATGACACATTTCCCCGGTGCCCTGGTGTTGCTGCCAGCTGTCAGTGAATGTTTACCTCCTTTCCAGCATTAGTAAAATAAGCCACAAGGCTAACAAAAACAGGCAAAATGTGGCAGATAAATGATTAGTGAAAGAGATGGGGCCTAATCAACCAGATATTGTAATTAAGCAACCAGAAGAAAGACAAATTAAGAAATCAGTACACTGGCTGAGGAGATACAGTGAAGTCAATGAGACACTGCTTTCCATGCCTGCTGTTTTTGACAGCAGGATCAGACCCAACATGCAAGTCAATAAGCAAACTAATGTGCGATCAAAGTGAAATATTGTTTTAAGATTTAAGCCAGTCTTACCATCAGTACCCCGAATGACCACCAGTCAGCGCTCTGTGTGTGTCCTCTCCTGTTGACGACCTCTGGAGCCATGTACTCTATTGTCCCGCAGAAGGAATAGGCTCTTTTGTCATGCTCTATGGCTTCCTTACTCAGCCCAAAGTCTGCAACCGAGAGAGAGGAGAGAAAGGGGAACAAAGGCAAAAGTGAGAAAGATGGACAGAAAGAAATGAGATGGACAGAAGGACAGAAAAAAGGATTGTTTGTGGTTTTGGGCACTGACCAGTTATCTTGATGTGTCCCTCTTCATCCAGAAGAATACTGTTGGGGAAGAAAAGAGCATCACCATCTGCTTCAGAATTATAAATAGTCAAATAAATAGATACAGAGTCAAAATAATACTAATATATCTAGAATTAACATCATAAATTACCAAACTATATCATCCACGTCCTCCGTGTGTGTGTGTGTGTGTGTGTGTGTGTGTGTGTGTGTGTGTGTGTGTGTGTGTGTGAGAGAGAAAGAGACCGTACTTTTCAGGTTTGAGGTCCCTGTAGATGATCCCCAGACTGTGTAGATGGTCCAAGGCCAGGGCCAACTCTGCAAGGTAAAACTTGACGTCCTCTTCTGTAAACATTACCTGGAATAAACAAAGATATGTATACTATATACTAAACAATATGTAACGATGAAAAACAAGTAAAGAAAAAAAAAATGAATCAAAGAAACAACTGGACAGAAATGTGAGCAGGTAAAACTTGCCTGAGGGAAAAGATAATTAGTCAGAAAAATATAAACAAGCAGGAAAGAGGTAGCTGTATTGCTCAGGTAGCCATGTAACTCTCAAAATAATCATGAAATAACTTCCCATTTGGCTGCAAGACATCCATTTTAAAAAGCAGCAGGATAGCTCAGGTTGCCAGCTAAGTCTAAAAATAATCATGAAATAACTTCTCACTTGGCTGTAAGACACCCATGAGAAACAATATCCAAGTTTAATTTGACAAATTATTGAAAACATCAACAAGTACATATGCATGAATAGCTCTTTGAGGAAAACTTCAGACCAGACACATGGTAACCGTTGTATAATACCCTTGAGCACTTTCTTTAGTGTGATTATGGGTACTGTACCCTTGGTGATACCGATGCCTTGTACCTATTGCATCTTCATCATACCTATAATCACAGTAAAGAACCCCCTCTCCGGTATTAATGCTGTATTAGCTGGCGAACCCTGCTTCTTCGGCTACACCCCAGGGAGCGTTCAGCAACATAGCTGCTCTGCTCCATTCAGGTCTGGATTAACTACAGATTCCAGAAGTTGGCAGTTGTGTTACAGTTAATCCTGACCTGAGTCTCGTTGAGCGCCTACCAGGTACATTGCTCTAAAGAAGATGGTTTCAGATCAAAATGATAACCGAGAATTGACAACTACAACCAGACTAGTAAACATTCTGTTAGCAGTGTTAACAACAAAACTCAACTATCACTTTTAAAACAAAACATCACACCAATGACACTGTATGTTGTTTGTTTGTTGACACTATGAGTAGGCAATTTGTGGGACGGGGTCAAACACAAAAAGGGCACTTATTTTCCCCCCTGGGTAGCTGGTGTGCTCTTTTTCAAAGCAGCCTGCTCCAAGCAGACCTTGTGCTGTGGATATTCTCCCCTGTTTCAAGTGAAGACGGGTAAAGGCCAGGCACTCTATCAGTAGCAGACATACCTCTTTTGACAGACGAGTGAAAAGGTCTCCTCCTCTGAGGAAGTCTAGGATCAGATAGAGCTTCCCCTCTGTCTGGAAGGCTACACACACGCACACACACACACGCACACACGCACACACACACACACACACACACACAAAATATCAATAATACAACACGTAGAGACCTGCAGTAGGTAAACTAAGGTTTTTTCAGGCTATATTGCTGTATGTGGGAGGATCTGTATATGTGCGGTAGACAGAATACATTAGCTTGAGGATGTAGCCAATCAGAAATGACCTCCCGCCATTTTTTTTTCTTGTCTTAAGCTGTTCATTGTATAAAAGTTCACAATAGCTAATCAGCTAAGCTAACATTAACAGCTCCAACTTCTCCAGTGGAGCTTCTCAGTGGCCAGCAGTGAAGGCTGGTTGTACTGGGCAGCTCCCAAGTGTGACTGTATGTGTAATTGTGTGAATGTGAAGCCAGAGCGTTGCTGGAAAAAGATCGTGTGCTCAGTCGACTTTCAATAAATGGTCAATAATCCCTAAAGGTTTAATATAAAATAAAATAACATTCCTCAGCTTCTACATTTCCCTTTATTTCAGAAGACTTTCCAAAAAAAAAAAACCCTTCCTAACCCTCTCTATAACTTCTCTGTCACGTTGGGCGGCAAAAAAATATTCTGAACCTCTTTTTTTATTTTTACTCAGCAATAAAAGCAGTACCTGGCTTGGTGTATGCAAGGGTACATACTGGCAGATTTTCTGTGTTTAACAGGATTTTCAGAGACAGAGATTAAAATCAGCACCTAGATAGAAAGGTCAACAGGCAGCCAGACTCACCATAGTGCAGTTTAACTATAAATGGGTGGTTCACTTCTGCCAGAATGTCTCTTTCCATCTTAGAGCGCACGCGATCCCGAACTGAGGAGATGGTTGAGGAGAGAGTGGAGTTTATTTACTATTAGTAGGGCATTCATTCTCAGTTATTTCTAAATATGTTGGTCATGACAACTTTTTCATGCTAACGGTATGTCAGTATATTTTAATTTTGAAGAAAATGCACTTCTGTAATTGCTTTAATTGAAACTGAAATGGACGCAGCTCATGGTGTCGCTTGTCTGTTGTGAAGTTGAAACAACAACAATAACAACAACAGTGTTAAAACAGCATCTGTCTCCTTGACCCCCTCCCCCCCCAGAGCGTGACGGGATGAGACCATAACTATTGAAATTTCAGAGGTGCAGGTTAAGAGGATTAAGGCTTGTACAAAGATACTAAATCAGCACACATCCCAACCTGCTTTTACAGTACATCCTCGTTTACAATAATCCCATTTTGTTTATCTGAATCAAAAGTACAAACTAACCTCTTTTACCCCAAATCCTCTTGAATGTAGGGCATTCTGGGATCTGTGACAACCATATATCTCTGACCACTGCAGTGCATAACTACTATTTAACCTTGAAAACATGATAATCATAAAAATAGTTAAGTATTTTCTTAATGTTCTTATTTTGCCTCTTAAGAAAAAAATCTTCTTGAAAGCAAAGTCCTCAGTTTTTTTTTCTTAACTTTAAGATACAATTGTTGCAGGGAAAGGCTAAGCCTCTAAATTCATTTTAGACAAGTACTATTTCAAAGTATTAATAGTTTTACTTACTGTATCTTACATTTTAAGCTAAACATTTTATTGTTAAGCTTGGCTTGTCACTATTTTTATTTGGTGTATGTCTCATGT
Organism: Centroberyx gerrardi; assembly: GCF_048128805.1. Classification (NCBI taxonomy): domain Eukaryota; kingdom Metazoa; phylum Chordata; class Actinopteri; order Beryciformes; family Berycidae; genus Centroberyx; species Centroberyx gerrardi. The sequence goes on from NC_135997.1 coordinate 19,337,716, forward strand.
CCCATGAAAAGAAGGTAGCAAATTAGACAGACAGGCCTTTAGCCAAAAGGCAGTAACCAATGTCTTGGCCTGTTCCTGTACTTAAAGTTACTTATTTAAGTTGACCATAGCCACCCTAAATAATTGCTCCAAATTGTTTTCTATGGAAGTACTATGGGTTGCAGCTAGGGAGGAAAAGACTGCTGAGAGACAGAATATACCCTCTTACAGTTGTACAGTACAGTACAAATATATCCAGTTTATGTCATGTATACTTTATGAACTCCTTCATTACCTTTCAGTGTGGCTTTCTTCAGCACTTTCATGGCATAGAGCTGTCCTCTGTCCAGTCCTCTGATCTTTCTCACCAGGAAGACCTGGGAATCATCAACAACATTCATCACTCTCATCATCATCTTTTCTGAGAGAGACTATTTTGTGGTAATCATAACAGGTTGCTGGTTTTAAAAGTAAAATACAAAAAGTTGGGTTTAGCATTTCAAAAGACTAAGTGTTAGCTACATTAGTCCTTAAACACTGACGTTTTGCTCACTCATATCTTGCTAATTAAGTAAATCCCATTAGAGTGACTTCAATTCTCTCTCATTTCAAACAATTTAGCAAGTGGGTTTTTGTGGATTCAAATACACTACAGTTAAAACCATGACATAGGGCAGACGTCTGAACTCCAAATGTCTGTAGTGAAATTAGTTGTGGTCACATCATGCATGTAATCCAAGAGGAGTTCATACACCTTGTTGTGCAGTTGTGGGATCGAGAGGGCAAATTGTAGCGTGGCTCCAAATCCTTCATTAAGCGGTGGAAGCCCGCTGAGGACTGATCATCCACTGCAATAAACTCACTAATCCTCTCTTAGTGTTTTTTTGTTTTTTAAGCTTTTTTGTTGTCATGGGGTAATTTATCTCATTCTTTCAGCACATCCTTTAACATTTGCAGCTTGGGCCCCGATTAAATTAGTAGTATTGTAATTAGCTCTGCCGCTGCCGCCCCTCCAAACACTTGCAGGGCAAACATTACAATTAGCTGTTTGACTGCTTTCAGTTTCCAGTTTAAAGTACTTCCAGACCCAGCTGCTTCCAAACCATATGTGGCATCACCTCAAGTGGTGGATGGTGCTGGTTTACGGCACAAATAATTTCTGCATCAATTTGCATAAATGGTTCGGCGGGGGGAAACTGAGTTAATAAATAAATGAATTGGAGGTTGATCGGAAAACCTGTAGCTGATACTGATAGATCAAAATTTGATTTATCAGTTTTTCAAAATTCCGATTTCCAGTATGCAACCCTAATCTCATCAGTAATAAATTGCTTAAATTTATGAAAGAGTGGTTATTTTAATATTTGCTTGTTCGTGTCAGTATTAGACTTAGTGTCAAAGGTTATTGTTTGGGTGGTAGTGTTAAGGTTAGCATTCGTTTTCCCTGTCCCAGCACTGATCACCTGGATTGGTGCTTTCTCTCCACTCTCCTTTACATGGGTTGTGGTTAGACACACGGTTTAGCTTGAAGTTTCAGAGGCTATGATTAATGTTGATATGATCCCACTGTACCTTTCCATAGGAGCCCTGTCCCAGCACCTTAAGCAGCTGGAACTGAGATGGGTCTGCTTTCTCACAACCCTCCTTAACATGGTGGCTGATATCAATCTCCTTCAGTATACTGTCATCCTGAGGAAAGAGAGAGACAGAAACAGAGATAGACATCACACTTTAGTATAATGTTCATACATTCATATGCTGAGAGAGAGTGGCCACTTTGTTTTTTCTTGTATTTTTATATCAAAATCCTGGTACTTATGCTTCCTGGAAAATGGTGTCTTTAGTGATTACCACATGGTGTACCAGTAGGCGTACAGAAAAATTATATTTTTGAACAATCCCGCCCCTCCCATCAAATAAAACTGCCTTAATCTCCCTAAAATATATCTCATTGGTTTACACTTTTGAATGATCCCTCCCCGCATTATGTCCCAAAATGCATCAAATTACGGAAGCAAGATGCTCTTTTCATTGTGACTTTAAACAGTTTGGCGGTATTGTTCATGTAAGTTTCATGCCAATAAAACATACTGAACTGAATGTGAGAGAGAGGCAGAGACATTGCTGTGTTAGTTGGATGTGGCTGCTTTATTGAACATGGTCACTCACTTACAACCCATCACACACTGCTTGGGCTATAGGAGAAAAAATAATTATCTCTCACAGTTGGTTACCTATGAGCAAACATGGTGTTTATGTACAGTATTGACTGAGGTCACAGGCAGTGACACTGTTATGTAAGCTGCCTTTTTCAGCCTATTCAGTTTGCTCAGTGGAGCGGATGACAAACTGCCAACCAGTGGCACAGCTTAGATTTGTTGATATGACAATGTATATCTGAACAGCTGTCAGTTACAGAGTAAAGAGTTCTCCATTCTGTTTTGAGTGAAGTTTGCATTGTATCAAATGCTTACAGGACCGGGTAGACCTATAAAGGTAGGGCTTGTAGACAACAGTTAACACTTGGTAGAAGAAACACTTTTAAAACTGGTACAACCACTGAGATCAAAATCTCAAAAGAATGAAGCTAGTTTGAGTTTTTGAAATGTATATACATATTTTTAATACTGTTGAAAACAAAGTCCACATGTGCGTGTTCATTCTCTCATTGAGTTGTTTGTTGGACTGAAAATACACACAGCAGAGGAGGAAAAGGAACACTTTTTCCTATAAGCAATATACTGTATAGTATGCTTGCTACTACTACTTGCTCTGTGTTTTTCTGTTTCCATGTTTTTGTGTTGACACAATCACATACACCTCATTAATTTAGTTCCACAAATGCTCCCGCAATTTCCATTTCCTGCAGCAGATATGATTGATAATACCAGTTTGTAAAATGTATTTCCTTCTCATAGCATCATATAGATAAAGCTTTATTTATAGAAGGTATGTTTAACTTGATGTTGTCCAAGCCTTCTGCTCTAAATTGACTTCAGTTGTTCATCTGTTAATGTGGGTGGTAGAATTGACAAAATTGCCTGCCAATGCCAGAATCTGTTTGGAGGCCCTGTTGGGATCAAACTCCATCAGAGGTATCAGTTGTTCCCCTCCTGGCATGGGGTCGATCCCTCCCTTTTGGAATCGTCATTGCTAAGACTCAGAGTCAGTGTAAAGCTGCAAAAGATCAAAGCTTCCCTTAGACTTGTTAGTGTCTGGACAGCAAAACAGTGTTCTATCTCTGTAGCAGGAGCTTGATTATTTCAGGCTGGTTTAATAACCCAGATCCGTTTACCTGTTACAATGTACTCTAGAGTAGTGTAGATCCAAGTGTAGTCACAGATGAATCCTCATTGAAATAATGCCAAAATGCTGGAAACAAAACCTGACAATAAGACCAGTCTTACTCAAACAATATGCTGTTCAAATTCAGACTGAAACTTAAACAGGGTGTAGCAGGGGTGGCGTCCATCAACCAGAGGATACGGGTTCAAGCCTCCATTCCAGCAAGCAACCTCCCTGCTGGACTGTCCTTGAGCAATTTGAGACACTGAACTATTACCAGCTCCAGGGAGGCTGATCTGTTAGCTGACCCTGACCTTTGACCTTTCTGTGGAGGGTACAGTGTCTCTACAGGCAGCGATAAAGTATCACATTATTATTGTGGACAGGCAGCCAGAGAGACAGGCATACAGATAGGCGGATAGACAGCTGGGCGAGCGAGAAAGACAGACAAGCAGTCATACAGACAGGTGGAGAGCCTGTCAAGTTGATTCATCAGGTCGGCCACGGCAAGGCAGGAGGGTGAACCGAGGAGGGGAGGGGGAGCTGTGTCTATTTATATCCCAAATATACAGGTAGCTGCAAACAAGATACTGCCTCTCTCTCTCTCTCTCTCTCTCTCTCTCTCTCTCTGTTTCTCCCTCTCTCTCTCTTCCTCACCCCACTTGTCTGTTTGGGATATAAATAAACCACCACTGTCCTGGCCCACCACTGAATCAATCTGTCTGTATCAATTTGTCTATCAATTTGTCCGCCTGCTTGCCTGTTACCCTTTCTGTCTCTCTCTTTGTCCCTGTCTGTCCGTCTATCTATTTATCTCTCTATCCATGTAGCTAGCTATCTATCTGTCTGTTTGTCAGCCTATCTGTTTGACCTTCTCATCCCCTCGTCCTCTGGATTCTGGTATTATACCCTTTGCTAGTACCACATCACACACACACACACAGACAGAGAAACATGCTGTAACGATGCAGCAACCCCTCCTGTACCGAGCCACAACAAACCAAATCACACTCACAGATATTCCCTCCCACACCCACTGTCACGTGCGCACACACACACACATCGACTCCTCCACAATAACGCAATCCCCCCTGCCAGCACACACACATGCACATACAAAAACACTCACATGTATTAGCCTCTAGTGAACAGAAGTTTGTTCCTGGGTGGGTAGATAGATAGATAGATAGATAGATGAATGGACTTACTAACCTCTAGTTGGCAGAAGCTTGTGTTGTTTTTGTTTCTTGCTGCCTTGTTCTTCAGATAGATAGAAAACCATCTCCGCACTGTGAATTTTCGCATGCTGGTATCCATGGCGACGAGGAGTCCTGTCTACCTATCCCATAATAATAATCATCTCCCTGTGGGGGGGGGTGTCCTGGTGTCCTAAGGTGCAGACCGAGAGAGAGAGAGAGCTTCTGTTTGTCTATTGATTTCTATTTGTTTCTCAGCTTCTCGATTGGCTCATCCTCAATGCAGCCGTCGCTTTTTAGTTTTCCCATCATTCACATTCGCTCTTCGTCTCTCTCTGTTGGTCTTCAGCCGTTTCTCGCTCTTGCGTCTCAACTGCAGCGGTCAGAGCTACAGCGTAACACAGCAGCTACCTGCACAGATAGAGAGGCAGAGAGACGGGTTGACAGACAGGGCAGGTCCTCCGGTTTGGGATTGTCTTCTATTTGCAGCAGGTTGGCAGCGTGAGGCTGTAGGGAGAGGTAACGAACAAATCTGTTCCGCTGAATTGGGACAAACAGAGGTGTGTGTGAGCTCTCTCTCCTTCCCTCTTCCCATCGCTCTCTATGTCTCTGTGTGTGTGTATGTGTGTGTTCATCCCCTGCTGCCTCTATCTCTCTCACTCTCTCTCCCTCTCTCTCTCTCACTCTCTCTCTCCCTCTCTCTCTCTGCAGAACAAGGGATTGTCACCAGTCACATTGTGTGCCAGTGAGCCCCGACCCCTCCCTTCCTCTATCCCTCCCTCGTTCTCTCCCTGTTCCTCCCCCTCACCTCCTCCCCCCTCCCTCTCATCCCCTCCTCTCTGTGTCTCCCTCTCTCTTCCTCCCACCAGCATACAGCAACAGCTGGCTAGGTCACATGGTCTAACACAGCTACCTCTCTCTTTCTCTCTCTCTCCTTGTCTGTCTCTCCCTTTCTCTGTCTCCCCCCCTCTCTCCCTCTCTCTCTCTTGCATGACATCCAATGACACACGCAGGCATGCTGACAAAATCGAGTAGAGGAGAATCAAACAGAACAGGGTGGAGCACGACAGCAGATATCTGTGAAAACGATTGTGACTCAGTGAAAGCATGCCAGAATTCAATAGAATTCATCAATGCAAAAGTCAATAGAATAGTGATAGAAGAGAGGACAGCAATCACAGAGAGTAGAGAGGGATCCAGTTGACCACTGTGTCTGTGTGTGTGTGTGTGTGTGTACCTGGATCTGTCACATCAGCAGCTTTGCAGAACTGCAGTGTTACATAACCAGAGAGGGGGGGTAGAGAGAGAAGGGAGGAGAGATATTTATTGGATGTGGGGAAGCGAGGAGGGGCTGGCGTTGTCCCTTGGTCAGGTGTCCATGGGTGACCTGGGCTTTATTATATTTTAATATGGTTTCAAATACTTAAAGCAGCCTCCAAACCAATTGATGTGACCTTGGCACATCAATAAACCAAGCGCTCATAGTGCTGTAAAATCATAGTTGGCTCGTATTTTAAATGCATTTTACTAATATTGAAAATGTAATCAGACCTCTTTAGTGGGTCTGTTGTTCTGTGTTGTGGGAGGAGATTCAGGATTATGACTCTGTCTTTGTCCCGGTAGGATTAAGGCTCTATAAGGAGATCATGACATTAATATTCATACACATGGAGTAGATATAGACAGACAGACAGACAGACAGACAGACGGATAGAAAGCCTAATAGGTTACACCTCTGTGATAATCACAGTGATAGAGATAGATAGATAGATAAATAGATAGATAGATAAATAGATACAGACAGATTATTTTATGGAGTTTCTGCTTTACTGGACAGAGTGTGATGTACTGTTGGTGTCTAGCATCCTGTTCATGAGCTTTATTGCGCTTTTATCTAACCTTTATCTGCTTGTGTCAAACAAGTCACACATGTAAAGGGCAACTTGCTCACAGTGAGCCAAAGCATTTGAATTTAATTGCGTTGATAATATTCAACATTAACAAATATCCAGAAGGTCTCAGTCTTAATAGGGGAGGAGATACTGGAGGTCATTGTTTTCCACACATAGAAAATGTTTCAGGATTGTTGGACCAAGCGAAACCATTGATAAAGTGTTGTACAATGTTAAAAATACATTGTCTTTAATCTGAGTATAAACCTGTTTGGACTAGAAATTAAGATGCACTTTATAAAGACATTCCTGAGAACCCCACTGTTATGGGACAGATGGCCCTGCAGTGTTTATTCACCAAGACCTGCAGGTAAAGGCTGGGCTGAAATCACTTTCAATTCCATAAATTCAAAATGCAAATAGAAACTGTGATGTATTTGCTAATCAACAAGTACTCTAAGTTAATGTTGGATATGACAAAATTCAGAATTTGTCCAGAACATCAGCTTCCTGCATAGATTGAATTGTAAGTGAGCTGAGCCCAGCCCTCTGCCTGCAGAGATGCACTGAACCAAACAGCCATACAGTGGCACCAAAGTGGCACCATTGTATCTTAGCCGTTCCGTCTAAGATTACAATGAATTCTTCAGAAGAAAATCATTAACAGAAGGTAATTTAACAAGTTGAAAATACACAGAATCACAATATTACATATTTTGTAAGAATCTAGACTAGAGGGCACAGTGACTAAACACTTTTTTTTAAATGTTTTATTAAACATTTAAAAAGGCATTCAAGAATGACAGACAAGTACAAATTTTGCTCATTTAACTCCAAAAGATTCAGATCAATTCAGATTCATAGCTGGCATTGTTGGAACAACTGACTATACAGCATTCATTCAATGTAGCTATTATTAAAATTATTGTTTAATTGTTCACTTATTCGTCTTACACCGAAATTAATTTATGTACAAAAAAAACAGCCACAACCAAACAGCACCAATCACATCAGTAAAACTCATTGTCTTTCTATGTGTGCGTTATTAAATCGTGTTTATCTCAACGTTTGCTACATCCCTGAGAAAAAAGATGATGTGCATTGTCAGAGTAATCAAATAGCACGGGTCAGCAAGGGATACAATTGCATTACAGTACTAAGTAGTAGTGGAGTGTGTGTGTGTGTGTGTGCGTGTTTGTGCGTTTGACCTGGTTTTTGCAGGTTATAAAAATAAAACATTTCAGCACTTTTAAGGTGAGTTTTTCCAGTATTTGTCACTGACAGACACAAATGTTTTTAAATTGCACTGAAGACTTGGGTGATGCTATTCATGACATATATTATTACATATCATTATCATTAAGGCTTTGTTGTTCATTAAGAGGACAGCATACTGTAGATGCTGGCAACAAGCCTATCCAGTAATTCTATGAAAACAGGGCCTGTATGAAGTTGGGTTGGTTTTAGTGTCAGTGTCTGTGTGTGAGATGGTGGAATTGGCTGGTAGGTAAAGTATGTGTGTGTCTGTGGCTAGGGCTGTAGTGTGGTGTTGCCTGTGTGTCTCAAGGCTTAGCTGGATAGTAAACAGGCATATCATGGTCACACACACTGAACCCAGATGCCTTGTCGACGCCCATGGGAACGGCCTGGTCTCCCCAAGCGATGGTTTCCATGGTAATCTGTCTCTCACAGTCGAGCAGGGTGAAGTCAGGGCCGAAACAGATCTCGATCTGACCCAAAATCTGGACATCACTATCCTGTCAAATACAACAAACATATTCTCTTTGTAAAGAATGTCATGAACAGACTGTCAGTCAACAAACACAGCTCTACCTCATCCAAAACATTTAGGCCTACCTCATCTCCCTGAAAAACAAAACCAAGCAAAAAACACACACACATCAACAGTAATTTTTATTTGCAGTTCATACCTTTGATGGATGGACACACTGGATCTTAGGTTTGACCCCGTAGAAGTTCTCTATGGCTGCTTCAATGTCTGGAAACTATACACACACACACACACACACACACACACACACACACACACACACACACACAGAGTATGAGCAGAAGCAGAAGTGAGAGGTGATAGTTGTGTCACCTTATCATTACATGACACACATTATCACATAGATAGTATTATTTTATTGCAACAGAAACAATACAGAACATAATAGAGTTTGACAGATATTGTTTTTTTAAGGCTGAAACGATACTAATATTCTTGGACTTTACATTTGACCATTTTCATGCCAAGAAAATTCAAGTATTCAGTATTTCCCCCAGAACTAAATAGAATAGACCTACTGAGTAGTATTTTTCTGAAGGGATGATGTTGAACTTCTTCAGGACGCTACAATAAGAGAAACACAGAAGATTTAGATTTGAGGCATTTAGCTGACGGTCTTATCCAGAGTGACTTACATTAAGTACAACAGTGCAGTCAGTTTCTGTGAATCAGCATAGTAGCCTGGGACTGAACAAGTACAAGAGACATCAAGACAATGGTAAGAACTAGAAAAGGAGACAAGTAAAGAAGTAAAGAAACGTGTCTGTGTGTGTTTGTGTGTGCATGTGTTTTTGTACCTGTCCAAATCCACTTTATGGTATAGTTCCAGTGCCTTGCTGAAGTACTTATGCTGGCTGTTCAGAGAAGCTGCTTTGGATGCACAGGTACCGTGTTTATGCCACTCGTACTTCCTGTTAAAACAGACAGATACATGTATGGTATCATACAGTAGAGTGGCAGACAACAGAAAGATAGTTGTATATTGCTCCTGCCACAGAAGTATACAACTGTCTAAATGTTTATGCGATCCTTTATAGGCTGAGAGATCCTAGATTGTGATCCTTCCATTCAAAATACCCGAAATAAAATGTAAAAAATGAATCGCTGTCATCAATTTGAGAATAAGGTGGTACAGAACAGTATAGTGTACAGTGTTTCAAATAAAACAAATTTTCATGGTATATATGGTATATGTAGTACAGAGGAGTAAGCTATAATACTAGAAACTTCAAGAAGAGGAGCTGAGAAGGTCGATTAGATAGAGATATAAACAGAAGTAGCATTACATTATAATACAGTAGTGTGGGAGTATTGCTCATTATGCAGTAGCTGTAGTATAAGATTAGGTAGATGTGGTAGTAGTATAAGGTATAATACTAATCCATCTAATTAACAAAATCACGCAGAAAGGTTGACAGACAGAAAGATGTATGGATGGATAGATGCAATACCAGAATGCGGAAGACAAGGGGTTGCGCAAGTCGGGCCAACTCTTCTCCATGTCTGGAAGCAGGTCCTGGAAAAACACAAATGTATTTGTTGTATCCAAAATGTTTCAGCAGTACAATCCAGTTAATTTGCCATAGACCAAACTGGAGAAAAGTTGAAGAAATTCACTAATTTACCTGCCCAACTTCTCTTTCTGCCTAATTTTACCTGTCTCTCTTGGCTTTGTCTGGTGTTGTACAAGGTTAATTAAAATCATGTAATAGAGAATAATGTCCTACTGTACCGCTGCCAGAGAGGAAATGAACAGCTCATATCAATTTTACACACAGGCACAGTAGTGAACAGTGTTATACCTCTATCAGAGAAGAGTTGAAAGGCCATGATGAATTACAGTCAATCCCTTTATCTGGCCTGCAAAACAGACACATGCACACAGTTAGATATCTTCTCGCTATATCTGTCATTCACAGAGAGAGAGTGAGAGAGAGAGAGAGAGAGAGAGAGAGAGAGAGAGAGAACCATAAAAGGTAGTTACAGCTTAGCAATATGATTGATTCAAACAGCCATTCCAACCAAGCTTATCCAAGCGAAGCCAATAAGGAAGTGCTGGTAGGCGGCAATTCCTCTATGTCCGCTAGAGGCTGGCTCCAAAAAGACTCTAAACCCGGCCCAACTCCATGCAAGTCAGTGGGATCACAACCAAACTTCTTGCTCAAAATATAAAGTCAATACATTTTTTCGACAAGAGGTTATGGTCTCAGTAGCCAATTTCACTTCTAATGTGTGTCCTTATGCCAATTTTCAAATATTTGTGTCATTAACGGGATGTAATGGTTATAAAACGTGGTTGTTTTCCTAGTGATTGATAGGTTGCCTGTACAGTGATCGACAGCTCGCTGATTACGGGCCAATAGCAGGCGGACGACCCTTGGCTGCGCTGGCTCCAAAAAAATGTCAACACGGCAGTTTCAAAACGGCCCTGCAGAAACGTCACACTCACTACGTCCATCTTTTTGTACAGTCTATGGGTTCCCCCCCCCCCCCAAGTACTCACCTGGATGTGATTTATAGTTAGTTTACTAAATTTAATTGTGGTAAACAAATAACAAGTTTCACTGTAGCCACCTTTCTAGTTCTCTGCTGCGTTTTGTTCTCATGTATATACACTATTTTGTAAAAACAACAACAAAAAAACTTTTAAGACAGTATACATTCACTGGTAACCACTGTAGGAAAGCCCAAGAGGGTGTTGTTTAGTGACTTTAGCCATGTTGAAGGGGCTCAGAACACACCGTTACCTGGTTAACAATCTCACACACACACACACACACACACCTACACACACAGGCGGTCTTACCAGAGTCCATGTAGCGTCCAGTAGCTAATGTTGGGATGACAGTGTTCCATCTGCAATTCATACATACAATATTATTATTCCATCTGGACACACTAACCCAACAGTTAGAAGTATTGTTGTTGTTGTTATTATTATTCACTGATACTGGGGTGAGAGAGTTCCATCAGAAGATAAAGGGAAAAAAATATGTAACAACCATCCAAGGTGCATTCATCAAAAATAACTTAAAAGAATGAAACTAATCAAGCTACCGTTGGACAATAGCCTGATTATCAAAGCTTTAATACTGACAGAAAGCAATAGCCTATATTTTAGCTGTCTTCATTAGCCATGAGAAGATACAAACACTACACACCTTTTCTAACTACTGAGAACTGGTCCAAATATCCTAGAACCCACAATAAACAAATAAATATTATTATTATTATTATTATTATTATTATTATTATTATTATTACTTATAATGACTTTTGATTCTGTTTGATAACCTACAACAGCAATTTAAATCCACCATATAGCTGCTTTGAGCCACATAATGTAGCTCTGGGATTTTGTTTAGACTGGCACTATCAGTTCCACCATGTGGCAAGTGATGATGACGTAGTTTGCTGCATGCTTCTTTCAGAAAGCAAGATAGATAGAGGCAAGGCTGAACATAATACCTGCAGACAGGCAATTTCCTGCAAGGGGGGCAGCATCCCAAGCCTGATGAGTCATTTGCTTCTAGGGCTGGCCAATATGGACAAAATTAATATCTTGATAATCTTAAGAAATTATTTTGAGACCAATATTTAACAGCTAACTTTGTATTTTTCAAATAATATTCCCTAATTTGTTTGAGATCTAATTTTGTGAATCTTTAATTAGTATTTGCTTTTTATGATTAATTTAACCAATCTAATTCTGTATCACAATAACAATATCGTTATTTTATCACAATATGATTCTATTGAAAGACGATGCAAAATAATATTGAATTATTGTCCAGCCCTGTTTGTTTCAGCATGTTGCTAATATGAGATGATACAGTGTTGCAATGCCCCAGACAGCCTTTTCAGTGGCCTGTTTTATTAACAGCCTCCTCACATAACAGTGAAAAAAAATATGCCTTTGATATTACTTGCAAGTAAATGAACAATTATTTCAAAGGAATATATTCTACATATTTTATTTACATAACCAACCACCTAGAACGTGCCGGGTTCCTCCTCCACATCCCCCTAAGGAACTGCAAATTCTGTTAACTCGAAAGGAGAACTGCAGAAAGAGTAACGTGGGCAATGACCATGGTTTGTGGTTAAGGATCTACATCCCTTCTCCACAGTTAGGTTTTGGTAGAGCATAGTGCATACTTGATATTCTATTTATTGCAATGAAAATGTTTGTTGTGGACTTTAGCCTAGACTGGTAGCCTTGGCATTATCTAAACACAAAAAATTTTAAGTAATAAAAAATAAAGATATGTTTCTAGAAACGTGTAAAACATTACCATAATAGAAACTGGTAACTTCTCATACCAAGACCACAATGTTGCCAAATGAAACCCAGACTTCTGACACATGGTCAACCATATGATACAAAACCACACGACACAGGATACCATAAAAGCATTAAGTAATGTTGGAAAAGCAGAAAAACAGGAATCTTCATGAGAAATGACAGTTGTGTGGTGAAAAACATGAACAGTTAAAACTAGATTCTCCTGTGACCATGAACAGATTATTGCCTAATAAAAACCAGATTGTTGACGCACAGCAAGTCTCATGACTCGGTAGACGTCACATGACATACATAAGTAACATTTTGAGGCAATATTGTCTTAAGCTGCGATACTCTTAGTCATGATTGTTGGTTAAATTGCCTATTAGGGATGTTAATGATTAATCGACGATTGATTAATCACCGTTAAAAATTTGATTGATCAAGAATATATTAACTGATTAATCGACAATTTAGGCTATGTGCTATTTCTCATTTTTTGCTGAAATCATTTACAGCCACGAGGGCGCAATTTAACTTTCACCACCGCTTATGAAGAAAGCCAAGCAAGCGGACGAAAAGTCGAGTGTAGGAGCATTACACCCCAAAAGACGACAGTGTTCATTGTAAACATTGTAATACAATGTTGAAATACAGCACATCTACAAGCACAGTGACAGGGAATGCAGGAAGATTCCCCCAGCTGGCACAGACGTCCGTTGTCGGGAGTCGGGATTAGTTACTATAGGCCTCAGCTGTTAGACGGCTGGTAATAGAAAAATGTATGTTTATTCTGCATGTTTGGCCTCATGTTTAGTGTTTACGTCCTCTAATTAGGCTTACAAGTTCTGCAGAATTATTAAGTTAATCTTTTGAATTGTGCTTGGTTGAGTAACTTGTTGAGTAGGCCTAAAGACAGGTGTAAAAACATGTATTTTGTATTTTCTATGTCAAAAGCTATTTTTTACATAATGATTAATCGATTAATTGGTCATTAACGTGACTGGCGATCGATTAAGGAAATTGATTAAAATTTGCATCCCTATTGCCAATCTATCCACACCGCCATTAATGTGTTATCTGTATATGATAGCCCTTAATCTAAACCTAGACAAAGTGAGCAAACACATTCACATTTTTGAAAGGGGTTTTCACTCTGACACACAGCAATGTAGCCTGTCCTGCTTGGGAGCAGGGTGAGCCTCGACTTTGCCTTGACAAAAATGTGGTGTGAAAAGGAAAACTAAACTCGACATGGACCAACTGTTTGTCTAGGCCTGGGGATAAGGTTAATGCTGGGCTAAGAATATAGAATATTAAAAATACACTATATTTGTCCCGTACTGACTGATGGCGCTCTTGAGATTCTGTGACTGACGAGCTAAAGCTGACTAATCAACCACATACTTTTGTCTCGATACTTGTCACATGATATTGTACGAGCCGCAACTGCAGTATCGTGCCACGGGTTGAAAGACTGTTGCCACACTATTGGCTTTGTTTAAATAATTATCTATGAGACTGAAGACATTTTTTCTCACAGACTTTTTAGCTATTGATGCAGGGACCTAAATTAGTGACAGCTAAACATGATTTAAGTAAAACAGATGAATCATAATGGGTTAAGAAAGTTTCAAAAATCCTATTTTCCACCTACAAGTTGGACTCTTCAAAAGCATATGTGAATATAGCCAAATCTGGATGGTAAAATGTCCATATTGCATCTTTGAAGGCATACATGTAAAATAATCATATACAAAAAGCAGGAAGAAACTCACACCACAGAAGGTGTTGGGCCAATGGTGGGTCAGGATAAGTTTGGTCCATATGTGTCTGGAATACACACACACACATAAACAGAGTCAGAATCACCATGGTTCACAGTTCACAGAAGTATTCCTTGTTAAGTTTAGTTCACCAGTTTACTGACAGGTCCTGTAGCCTTTTACAATCTCTACTATATTATAGACAGACAGACGAGTGGTAACAGGATATTAACCTAACCTCCAGCTCTACAGTACATGGACAAGCTAACCATTTAGAGTTGTCTGGTGGGCTGAACTTAATAGAGGTGACAGTATGAAAGTAGCAGGGGTCAGACCATCTGCCAGCTTATCCATCCATCCATGCATTATATTGCGTAACTTACGGAGGTGACAATACAAAGGCAGAGGAGACCAGGGCAGCTCCGAGGCAGAGCAGGAGAGTAGAGCAGAGCCGCATGTTTGACCTAGATTCAAATATTAAATGTTAGGCATTTGGCAGATGCACTTATCCAGTATCCAGCATTAAACATTGGAATAACCTAAAGTTCCTGTAACACCAACATAACAATAGCAAGCAGTCACTAATGAATGCAAAGGTCAAAACAATGCCCAGAGAGTAGAATTAGTAAAAACATTTGTGTCCATGGACAATTCATGTATTATCATCAAAGAAAGTACTGTAATAATAATGAATAGGCTAATAATAAAAAAATAAATGCTGATTACTGATTTTTTTTTTACATGTACACATACCTCACAGACAAAGGCATTACAAATACTGTACATGTTAGTCTCTGGTTTACTACAAACACAAGCAAGATGCATAGACACACAGCGCGCAAGGAGGAAAAGAAGAAGGCTAGTGGTTTAAGTGGGTTCAACTAGGAAGTGAGCGGTGATAGACAGTCATGCGACAACTTTATTAAGCAATCAACACACAACTTTACCCCAGTCTTCTCACTCTCTCACACACACATGCGCACGTAAGTTCGTGCACGCACGCACACATTACCTGGGCCAAACTAACAATCAGAAGCCTAAATCTCGTCAAGCAGAATAGTGTTAGTGAGTATAGGAGTACTGTTTCATGACAAAACACTTAATTAATGATTAATTTCTGAAATTGATAGTAGCGAACGTTGCATTATACATTGTGTTGAATAGTGCAGTTTACTATCATAATGCAGACTGGAGCTCACATGAAAATGTTCAGTTTGCTGTTTCTGGTGTTACTGGTCACATTTTGGACACCGTAGATGCACGACGTGCAAGCAACAAAGTCAGCCATAATGTCAAAAACATATTCAGCTCTTTCCTGGCAGCAGATAGCAACTCCTTGAGCACTGGTGTAATTTGCCCCGCGCATTGCTTCCTTTACAGTTCGGCAACACTGGCAGTGTTGCAAGATGCATAACAAAAAACGTGTGTAGGGTCATCAAAAATCAAGCAGCTTCACCTAAGCAACAATGTATTTCAAAAAACAGAATGTGACCACGATTTGCAGTGTGCAGCAGTACCAACGGTAGGCGCTAACAACGCTAACATTAATACAAATTAGGCTAATTTAGTTAATAGGCAAATTGTAAGTTTGACGGAAGTGAGAGTAAGCTAATTTGACTGCTACCAAGTAGAGATGCTTCGCAACGGAGCCAACGGTGGCACAAGAAATACATTTTGACTTGAGCGTTAAGCAAACCTCAAGCTGAACACCAAGTTAAATTTAGCTACGTAGCCAAGTCATGGATGTATTACAGCCAAGTTTTTGAAAATGTTGACAACATTAGCAAGAAACCCAACGTTACTAGTTATCACAACGTCTTAAAACGTATTACTGCATTGTCACTCAAAGACAACTTTGTTAGCAAACCACAACATTATGTCAGACACACAGCTTGGTCTACTAAGTTCACTTTTAACTTTTAACGTTAGCGTTCAGTTAAACGAAGGTAATGTTTAAAATGGACCTCACCTTATGCCGAGGCTACCGAAACAAAGACTCGTTGTGCTTCGCCCTACGGCCGTAGGTTATACTGCACTGGTCAGACTACTACTCTTTTGATTCAGTTAACTTAGATTAAATTTTTGTTTACTCACTCTAGCCTTACAGGGGGTGGCGACAGTCAGTTCAGTTAGTTGTTTATGTCCCAGTCATGGATGTATTAAACTAGGTCCCAGTCCCACAGCCGTTCTTCGCTACCTGTCTGTCCACTCAGCCAATCGTCAGAGCCGTAGAGGTCATGCGTCTCGTCACGTGACGTACGGTTGACTTGGGTGGGTGGCTCGATTTATTTTCCGGGCCCCACCGACGGTTGAAAGTTTTTCATTGTCCAGCCTGGCTTGTTGACGGGAAAGCCTGCAAGAGACCTCTGAATACATTTGTATTACAATTTCCACTACAGTATCATTATGATTTGACGATCATCTTATAACAGCTCTTGATGGATTTAGTCTTTTTTTTTTTTTCTTCATTTTAATCTGTAGCCTAACTAAAATGAGACATTTCCAGAGCCATATGTCAAATATTGTTTTCACTAGTTTGTATATGCTAAGAATAATACACCCGTGCTGATGAACAGTGTTTTTACAAAGTCAATATACTTAATGAAATGAAAGTGTCAGTCTATCAACAGCTTCAATGCTAAAGAAACAATCTTTATGAAATATGAAAGCTGTTTCCATAGTCTTGAAGAGTCTGTGGTAAAGGGGAGCATGACAGTTGAGAAAATGACCATTGAAGATAACTTGCTTCTTAAATGTTTAAACAAGGTGTCTGACTACAAAATAATTTAAACAATTAATAGATATTTTGCTGGATTTTCTGATATGTTGTAACACTGATTTCTGAAAGGAAGGACTTGAGCAGTTTGACTATGCTCACATTCTGTTTGGTGATTTCAACATCAGAGTTGCCCAAAAGTTACCCTGAGCATCACTTCCTCTGCCTTGGCACTGGTGCAATGTTGGCGAGCTGCTATCCTCTGTGCTGAGCTCAGCAGAGCTATAATCAAATGACCTTAACCATGCTTTATGAAAACCAGAATGAACATACTCTGCAACTGATGGAAAGGGACAGTTGATGTAATTGAAGAAAGAAAAGCCAGCACTCATAATGTCCTTTTGTCTTTTAATTCAATGGGCAGCTATAGAGCACAAACGACGGACGCGTTTCAGCAATAAGCCATCATCAGCAATTAATTCCCCCACTCAGTACGGATTAATACCAGGAATACACAATCCACAGCATAAACATAACACTTAGGAAAAATAAGTATCAAAAAGTATAATATAAGAATAGAAGAATAGAAAATACAGCTAAATGTCTCTGCACATATATCTCACAAATTTTTATCATTTCAAAATACAGATCCTTTACACAGAAAATGGAAATGAAGGGAGGCTACATTTTCCCTTGTACAGGCAGAAGGTATTAGCCTTATGAAACTAAACAACTGCACATGCAGTTGGCCAATAGAACATGCAGTCAGCTGCAGCAGGCCAATCTGCCCAAACAGCCTGGGCTCTCCTTAAAGTTAGGAGTAGAGCCACTAATTAATAGCCACCCTCCGCGTTTTCAAATACATATGAGCATGACAACAAGGTAGAAGGACTGGAATGAGTGCAGCACATATCAATACACCAACAAGAAAAAACTTAAAATATGTATTCAAAAAATGCATATCTATTTCACAAATACAAGTTCAGACAATTTGAGAGAAAACACCCTAATAATAATTCTTCGTTCAGACCTTTTGGGTGTTCATTTTGTATATTATGTATCCAAAACGCCTCTCTCTGGAACCTCAAGGAACACACGTCATGGCCTGCTGAATTAAAGTGTCTCGCTACTGAGGACTTCTCATCCCTATTCCTAATGCTACTTTTATGTTCAGATATCCGGGTTTTTAGTTCTCTTTTAGTTTTACCAACATAGCACATCCCACATGGGCATTTCAAAAGGTAAACCACATGCTTCTTCTTTTCTTCATTTATTAATCTTTGGCCGTGCACCTAAGGAGGATTTTTTGATCGAGTTGTGCTCGCACTTGGCGGAGTTTGGACAGTTGATGTAATTACCTGTGGAAATGCATGAGATCAAGGTCAGCATCAAGTCAAAATGCAATGCTGTGTACTTACGGTTCACAGTGAACAACATGACATTTGCAGAAGTGCCAACGATGGATAAATAAAATTTTTTGTCAACTACCAAGTGGCACGCTTATCATGTGTTTCTGCATTTTGATGACGTCTACATTTTGTCTCTGTATGTCCCACAATTCACAGCTAATCAGACAGGCCTGACTAATTAAATGCAATTAGTACCTGTTTCTCCTAGCTCACCTACTCTCTACAACAACCATATGTGCTGAAATTATCACTAGGCTGTGGTTACAGGGTATATTACCAAAATGACCAACAGAGGGCTCTTTACAACCACAGTATCTACACAGCTCAGTGTCAATACAGCTCTGAGTTCTGTTTTCACAACACACACACACACACACACACACACATCTTTTATGTGCTGAGTGAGTTTTATGAACCTTTTGTCTGTGTAAGACATTAATAATGCCGTGCATGGTTGCATGTCTCCCTTGTCAATTTGAGAATGAGGCTTTTTGTCATAATTGCTGAAAAGCTGACTCAGTATGAAATCCCCCTGTGTCCAGTTCACAGTTCAATCTCTCAACAAAATGCTAACCACTTGCTTTCAATATACTTTATATTTGTCATTTAATAACATATTTCTATGCAATGCTTAGCATGTACCCTGTACACTGTTTGGAATGCAATCCTCTCAGAATTGTTAAATATATATATATATATATATATATATATATATATATATATATATATATATAAAAACATTTTAATGCATTTTAATATATGTATATATAATTTTACCATAAATAAGCAGCATACATGAAAATAAATGTCAGTGGCAGTGCATCGCATTGAAAATTCAGAGTTGTCCAAAATCAAAAAGCAACACATGGTGCTAGCCTAAATGTTATATTAGAGATAGGAGCTTGTGAGTCCAAATCCCAGCTTGCCTGGTAAAACCTGTGTGGGTGAGGTGAATAATAAGACTCCGCTCTTGTATTAAAGATGAGTTTTGTGACTTGTAGAAGCCAGTCTCTCTAGAAAACATGTCTGTCTGGATCAGCCACCTGCAGTTGGGGCTGTTGATGTTGACTATTATCCTACTACTTATGTAGAGAAACGGTGCTCCACTTTATGGCAAAAATACCCCCCGTCCCTTTTGCCAGCCTCTCCACCCCCCCTACTTTTGCACCAAATGAGCATCTGAGATGAATTGCAAGTGAGATGATCCACTTGTTCTTCATTCACATCCCCTGCCCAGGTTTCCCAGCCAGTCCAAGGATTCCAACGATAGACCTGGTGCAGTAAGATGGTGGTCTAGCACGCTGCTTCTCTTTTGGTTTCTGAACTGGCAAGATGAGTGTTTGAAAGCACAGGACAGGTAACAATGTCAATCCAGAAGGCCACCATCTTTATGCACCTGGTCCATTGAATGAAATTACAGAACTGGTCATCTGGGTTCAGTTATAAAGAAATCATTCTATGATTTCTAGCTTGCTTTCTTTCACACTTTTCTGTTTGTCTCTGTCACACATGTCTCTCTCTCTCTCTCTCTCTCTTTCTCTCTCCCTCTCTCTCTTTCTCTCTCCCTCTCTCTCTCCCATATGTACCATCACGTCGCCCGATCACATGATTTAGTCTTTGCTCGGATGTGAAATGTGTTTCGCAGGTCCTCCACTGCGTCAGGAATAGTCCCAGCTGTAACTGTAGCTAGATTTATAAATAGGCGCTGGCCAAAGTTCAGCATGCAGCACAGCGTCTCAAGATGTTCAGGAGTGCAGGAGGAATGACTGAGAGAGACCTCAGTACGGTCTAATTTGCAGCTAGAAGGTTTTTAAATGTATATGTTGAAGATGCACATTTTTGTACAAATACGTTAGCATAATCCCAGTGAAATTGCAACTGAACTGGGCCCTGAGAGTCTTGAAGTAGTCTGCTCTATATGCAGGCGGCGGGCCCTTCTCTCCCCTGAAATACTGTTTAAAATTCAACAGCCATGCTAATACAGCATGGAGATGGATAACTGAATTATAAACTGGATAGACTGCTCCTAACCAGAGCCACTGATAATGTGGTTTTTGAGAAATGGCACCATATCGCTGCCCCTTCTCTAGATCTAAGAAATGTTGGCTGTAAATATGTGGCAATCCCCTCCATCACATCACCATGCTGAGATTCTCCTCAACATCAGCCGGCCAGTTGTTACTTAGCAACGATCATGGAGCACAGCTGTGGAGCTAACATGGCTGCCACTGGAAACTGTGATGGCCAAACTCTTTTTAATCGAAGCCTCTGGTCCCAGCAGCCCGGAGTCTTGAAGGATCCTGGTTATATATAGGCAGCTCTCTCTCCTTATAAGGCCTCAGGGAGAGGCAGGTGCGGGTCGGTGGGAGACGGGTGGAGGTTTTGTTGGCCCAGCGCTCCCTGTGGATTCAGGCTGACGACCGAAGGCTCTGCATAGGAAATCTCAAGGGGTAAGAACGACTACTCTTTTATTCTCTTTTCTGCTGCTCTCCCCCTTTGTCTTTTCCATCTTCTTCTTCTCTCCATGTTTCAAACTCGAGTGTAGCAGGTGGGATCGGTAGGATGGATGGATGAAGACACGGGAGACAAGGGAAGGAACAAGGGATTTGATGTGTCCCCCAACTACAGCTGATCATACTTGAAATGATGAATGATACAATATATCAATTATGAAGGATGAATGGTAATTCAATTGGAATGAACGTGTTAATCACCGTTTTGAGGATAATGACAGTAATTGCCTGTCTGGGTCTGTGCGTGACTGTCATAATGAAGGACAGATAGACAACATGTCTGTGTGTGATTATCGTAATGACTCACTAATTGGTTAAAATGGACTCCCACTGGACAGCGAGAGGGGAGGGGAAGCCATTAGACTCTTCTTGGACTGAGCGAGTGTCTGTTGTTTTGATGGACAAATTGTTGGTTTTGTAGTTCTGGGGATTATGAAGTGTCGATTTTATTTAATCCTGACATCCAGCATACATTTACTTACTGACATTTCATCTTAGATTAGCTGCTTGTAGTATTCCATCGTATCATCATAGCTTGGTTAGCACTCAGCAAGTGTTTGTATTCAAATAACAGGTGTTTGTAATCAAGCTAAAGGATTTCGGAGGTTTGTAGGGTAATGATTGAGGGTTTTAGAGGATTACTGTTGCAAACGGAGAGGCTCAAGTGTCATTTGGCAGGCATTTGCGCAGTTACAGTATGGTTGGACTGACAGTAGGAGAGGTCTGCTACAAGGCTATAAGGACTGATGGGACTAGCATATGACTGCCTATATAGACCACTTGCTTGATGGTTGTGTTGAGTTAAATGCTATCATTTAATTAGGAAGTACTGGCAACGATTGGAGCTTCAGTGATTTCATCGGTGCAACTCTGTGAGATAGAAAGCTCTGGTTGATGGTACAGGAATATGTGACTGTTTCTCTGGCTGGTTAACTGGCTGTTGGGTAGAATTAACTATGAAACCAGAGAACGCTTTCAATGCTGTTATTGATAGAAAAAAAATATTTCTGCCATTAGCAACATTGATGTTGACGTTCACAATAACAACACTATTCATAGGAAGACCTTATATACAGAGTAATTCAGCTTATTTCAAGATATTTCAAATCAAATTCTCTTTCTGTACTGCCAGATAATCTAGCTGGTTTCATGAAACCTCACTTATTTAGTGAAAATATAACTTGTTTCAAGGAATAGTCATAAAAAAAATAATAACTTTAAGATTCTTGAAATAAGCATGCCAATAGAATTGTATGGTTGTCATTTTTCCTTCTTGGATTTCCCACGTTTTTTGTGTGATTAGAAATATTGAATTTGGCTGTGTTGTTTAGGAAAAAAAAGAAACATTGCAAGGCAATTTATAATGTAATCATGTGTTGATTTGCAGTAAGGACTGATGAAAATTGGAAGTCAAATGAAAAGTTGCAGTGATGTGATGTTTATGGAATGCTTTTATCAGACTTGTGGTTAATACAGCAAAATGGTCAGTGTTTAAAATCAACACTGTGCCAGCGTATATATAGAAGTTCACACCCATCAGAGTTAATTTAACCCTTTAAGATAGTTTTGAACATCCTCCCCAGAGCCATATCAGCTCTATGATTGGGCAAAAAACTCTTCAGTCAACACTTGTCCACTCCAAATAATTGTCACTGAAAACTCAACACCAATGAACACTGGAAAATATAAAACCTTTTCCCTGCAATTTTTATGCAGCAAAAGTTAGTTTGGGAATAGCTCAAAATCTCAAGCCATTGGAATGTTTCCAGGGTGTATTTGATTTCGCAAAATGTATGTGATCACTAAATTATCCTTAAGTAACTGAAAATGGGGCTGGCTGGTTGATGGCAAAGCCATAGAAAAGCTTGCCCAGGTTAAACTTGCATTGGTTGTACCCACTGTTTATCACTGGATAATCAGCTAAATAACTAAATTGTAAATATAATGTCTGCCTACAGTTCAGTAGCTGATTTTTGACATTTAGTTAAGGCTAGAGGATCACATTTTATCAGGCCCTACTCTTTATTTTTAAACAAGAGAAATGATCTCAAAAGAGATCATTTCTCAAAAGATCTCACACTTTTTTTTTTTTTTTTACTTGTTTTGAAAAAGAAATCATTCATTTTTTTAAATGGAGAACATAGGTAGCATAGATAGGGAATTTAGTTGTTATTATTGACTTAAGGGGTCAGAGGTTAGGGGTGTGGGGCTGACTGGCTGCTTGTTTTGGGGCATTAGAATTGGGTTAGAGTTGGGCTTAGTGAAGCTGAAGTGTTTCAGAGAGGGGGAACAGGAATATCTCTGCCTGTGCAGCGCTGCTCAGTAACTTTCAGGGTGAGGTTGGCAGTGTACAGGGTTCATGTTTCAGTTGACCTTATTTCTGGTCTCTGAGGACTAACGATGAATGATGAGTGATGTAAGACAATTATGCTCTGACGCCACTATGTGTGCATGATGTAAGACAGTTATGTTCTCGCTGTGATGTGTGTACAGTAAGACATTTTTGCTGTCAGAAACCCAGCTAGTGAGAATAATACGGAAGGTGTTAAAGAAGTTTAAGATAATTAAACCTTGAGACCAAGAACTATACTGTTTAAAACCATTTTGACTAAATGACTAAATTTCTGATGTGGTACTGGTATGAATCCAGTCAAAAGCATTGGCTAACGTTTCTGTTGACACACCTATATGGCTTTCCCATTAAAAGATGAATATGAGGCAAAAGAATACACCTCATTTTTTGTTTATGTACTATATATACTGTCCTACAATGAGATTGGCAAAAAAGACTAACTTTCCTTGACGGTTCCAATACAAAGGCCTTACAAAGGCCAACTTAAGCTCAGTGTCCCAAAACTAAAGCTTCAAAAAGACCAACTTTAGCCCACTGCACTAGAGTTTGAAAAGACTAAGTTTACCTCACAGTTGCAATACTTACTGTAGGCCAACTTAAACTCACCTCCAATTGTGTCCCAATGCTTGCACTTCAGGAAAACCATGGCCCATTCAGTAATGCCATGGAATTGTATACTAAAAACCTGATGCATTATCTTAAAGCACTCATAATTCACTCTCATTGTTTGATTACAAATAAAATGCCATGACTACAGTTTGGTCAGGTTTCACCACAGACACCACGCTGCTGCCTCCTCTCTTATACTAGTGCTGATGGGAGCAGTGTTGGCTGCAAATAGTATAGTATTAGTATAGTATAGTAAATAGTATAGTAAAGTATAAGAACGTACTCCATAACGTTGCCAAACCCTCTGGGCATTTTAACACAGCAAAGAATCACCATTAGTTGGCAATGGCGATGGAGCAGGATTGTACAGCTATCATGGCCGTCTCTGAAAACTGCAATAGTCAAACTGTCTATATATGGCTCTGCTGTGAGCCAAGATGGCTATGGTGATGTAATGGAATACTATGAATAGCAAAATGGTGGCTGACCTGTCATAAGGTAGCATGACAGTAAGCTAATGCATAAAAACCTCATAACTCCAGATTTTTTAAGTGTTTCTTTTTCTTAAATTGTATGTTTTCACATTTCTGTACGTGCTATGCAAGGTTAACGCATCTCGGGTCAACGAAACACACAGGATACAATGTGCACTTTCAAAAATGGTGCACTTGCTCGGGAATGTTTTTCTTCAATTGTTGAATGGTCCAGTTTTTGGACATGGGAGGTTAGGGTCATCTGACTGCAGCAAAACATCTGTGAGCTAGCCAAGAAGGCTGTGATGATGCACCTGAGTGATATGAATAGCTGGAAGAAGCTGAACTGTCAGTGAATGTGTGTGGCAATGTTTCCCTCTCGGTTTTCTTTTGTAGCAGTGGAGGCAGCATCAGTGTTGGTTCCATGCCTGCAGCTGTTTTGTCTCAGTTTTGGTGCAAGTGTAGGTTATAGCATGTGAATTGTTCTTATCTCGATACTTGTTGTGATAAAAGCTGTAATTTTAAACACAGAGCCTATTCTTAGTAACGCTGTGCTTTTGGGGATGTTTGGTCTAAATTAGTATTTTTGTCACATTTCTTTTAACTGAGGTGGGAAAATGATGGTGCCCATGGCGCACCACTGTTAAATGAATATAGAGGAATTGCTCATGTGCTAAATTTAGAGCAGTCAAATTGGTGGAAAAACTTTCGAGCAGCTGTACTCTGTTAATTACTTATCACATCTTTTACTCTTCCAACAATAGCCTACATCCATGCTTGTTTGTTTGGTCCTGTGTGTGTGTCTGTGTGTGTGTGTGTGTGTTGTAGCCCATCCATCAGCTTGTATTGCTGGTTTGATACGGTTTCTTCAGTACCCATTGTCACCATGTCAGTGGTGTGTGTGTGTGTGTGTGTGTGAGTGTGCGTGTGTGTGTCTGTGTGTGTTGCTGGCCTGACTAATAGGTCAGTATCTACAGTGTCACCATGTCAGTGACGTCTGTGTGTGTGTGTTGCTGGTCTAACAGGTCAGTATCTACAGTGTCACCATGTCAATGTGGATGAGACCGGGGAATTACAACCATGAATACTACCACAAACACAGCAAATATGTGGTTAAAGACTACAGCAGGTACAGTGATACACGTCTAGACTAATTTTAACTAAACAAGTAGACTTTAGGCTAATACAGTAGCTATGTAGTACTAATAGTAATACTAATAGTGACAGTGTAACAGTAGTAACAAGCTTTGTCATTACTGAAACCGCAAATGAAGTCATACAGCACAAATATAGCAGGTACGAAGCAAGCTAGCTTGATAACCAAGACTAGCTTAACATAGTGAAGCTAACCTGGCTAACATTAGGCTAACCCTAACGAGACCAAACTATGAGGGTATTCAATGGGTTTTCAATACAATAAACTGGCTAACATCCTGAGCTTGACTCCGTGGGCAAACTCTAATTCATTTGAAACATTCAAAATGCTGCTAATATAATTTATGTTATAAGTAGTAACTCCTAAATGTAGAGCATGTGTAGTGCATAGTGAAGTGTGTTATATAGCATTGTCACATTGTGAGAGAAAAATGTTGGTTTATTTAAACAAATAAACAGCATGTTGGTAAATCTATGTCAGTTTTCCAGTGATGAATGCTAACAGCCTAAACAAACTGCTTTGTTTGTTGTTTGCTTGTTAGCTGTCATTCCAGTATTAAAAATGAATTGCAAACTCATTTTGTGCAATGTGACAAGAGCCTGGTGAATTAAACAGACTACAATTCAAAACATCAAGTTATCCCTTAGTAAAAATCTTACACAAGCAGAATTGAAATATATTCCTGCTTTGATCTCAGATGGTTCCATCAGTGTCTGTGAACATGATAAACAACCTTTTCCCAAAGCTAGAACATCATGCATGTGAATTCTGTTTTTAAGGTGGGTTTTCACATTTTCACTTTGACAGCAGTTATAAACTACTGGTGGTGTGTTATGTAGTTACTATGGTAGTGACTTGGCATTATCTTGATCATTCACTGTGCTACCACTAAGTTATAATTCCCTCCATCACTAATGAGGTCTCCTCTCATCATTAGCTAACTGCTTTTCTGTCATCGTTTAGCATTTGTGTGTTTGGTAAGTGTGTAGAGTTGGTGTTAGTAATGTGTAAGTGTGTGTGTGTGTGTGTGAGTGTGTGTTGAGTACCGACAGTTGCTCTTGCTGCTGTATTTCATCTGTTCACTCACTACTACAGAAGTCTCATTCCCGCTCCTGCTCACTTTTTCTTGCTCCTTTCTCATTCTTGCTAATAGGCTATACAGCTAACCAGCGTACAAGTCTGACCTTTGCTAATATAGATGACTAGTAAATCATAAGTGTTGAACTGTGATTGTTTTTCACTAATATAGCCCTAGTGATCCTGCTAATACAGAGATTATTTCCTGAAAAGTAATTTCTTATTTCAAACTCAAGTAAATGTGAAGCTCACATGTGTGTTGTGCCCTGAACTGAGACTGTGAGGTATTACTGTGTAGTGGGGGTTTGATTAATTTTCTGATCAAATATCATGCACCTATTTCATGCTCAAAAAGTTAATAGATTCTGCATGACATAACATTTTCATTTGAACTTCATGTCTGTCCAACACTTTTTTACAGTTGGATGTGACCTTCTCTGTTGTACTATTTCATGTCAAACCAATCACATTTTCTTTGTTTTGTAGACTAGACAGCTTCCAGACAATTCTGGCTGCATTTACACAAGACCGGAGATGTGATTTTTATTTTTTATTTTTTTCTGTTTTTACAAATCAGATCCTCTCATAGCTGTCTAAAGAGTGACAAATGATATGGACTCAGATTTTTAACTCTTCCACAAGTTTTTCCCTATTTTCCCATAGCTGTGTAAATAGTTATGGACCATATGGAAAGCCATGATATGTGTCTCAAAGAGTTACAATTACAAATCGTATTTTCTCCTCCAGTATAGATGCAGCCTTGAAGCCGTCAAGCAATGGCTACAGACTGTGTTCAGCCTTTTACACATAGAGCTGAAAGACTATGAAATGTCTAATAACTAAACTCCAAAGCTACTTTGGAAGCTGTGATTTGGTCTGGCAGGTATCTGAATTACTGCTGAATCTAAACAGTCTGCCAGCAATATACACTCTTAAAACCATGAGGCAGTTTCCCCCTAGAAATGCATTTAGTCCATGTGACAATAAAATCTGATTTGAAACCAGTGATAATTACATCTTTTGGGCAGGGGTGCACCCTGAAACACTGGGGAAACACTGCAAAATTAACTATGTTATAGCTACAGTATGTGTTATTTTCAACACATCTATGACTTAAGTTAAGGACAACACATCTGGGGTTAGGAGCAACCCGCTGTGTCAACATAATGTAGTCAATAGCAAATGTCAAATACATGTTGTATTGAAATATAACAAATGTTGCATAGAGTTCCATGCTAGACCGATGGACGTGTTTAAAATATTCTTATAGAGTTGATACAGTTATTATCACTACCTCCCAGTCTATGTTCAGGGCAAATATTGCTTTTCTGAATCTGTCAGCCAGACTGACTGTCTGTCTGTCTTCAGCTCTGAGGTGGTGCAGGACGATTATCAGCACAACGCAGTAGTTCGCATCCAGGGAGTGGTAAGAATCTATTTCCCCTCTTCAGACTTGCATATAAACATTGGATAAACATTACATGTCTTATCTGTACCTGAGCTCCTAATGATAGAATGGCAGTTCAACCACATTATTTTTAAATAGGTATCATTTACCTAATGTGTCAACATTCACTTAAAGCCAAACATCAAATCATTGACACCTCTATAGCCAAAACAGCACCTTATAGTTGCCACATGGTATTGTTGTTTATGTTTGTGGACGTCTAGGTAAGGAAGAAGATGGTGGAGAAGTATGTGCGTGAGGAGTCGATGATCCGGGGACCAAAGTTCCTGGTTAGACTCAGATCCCACACCGTGTTTGAAAACACTCCAATCAAAATCTTCTGTACTGTTGAGGGCTTCCCCATGCCTGTGGTCAAATGGTGAGTAACAATAATAGATTCTCAGTAGTTTATTATTTTTTTAAATTATAATAAAATAAAAAATAGAGAACCTGTTTTTCACTGAAGAGAGATTCTCCGTGCCTGTAGTTAAATCTAAAGGGTTGTTCAGTAATGATAAATACGATAACTGTAATAAAAATCATAGTATACAATAAATAGAATCTTTTTCCTCTCCTCTCCTCTCCTCTCTTCGCCTCCTCCTCCTCCTAGAAATTGTATTATTGATGTTAGCAAAGGTGATAAGTTGCTGATAAAGTTTCCTCTGTCACAATTCTGCACACGTCTTTTTGTTGTTACTGCTGATGGTAGTGAGTTGATGTTTTCTTTTCCTTCAGGTATAAAGATGGTGTCATCCTGGACATTTCCTCTGGAAAGTACCTGGTTGAAGGCTGCGCTGGAATCCATTCTCTGGAGATCCCCAGGTCGGTCCAGACACACTCTGAGACCAGTTGATCATTGTATTTTTCATAATTTCTGGCAAATTCCAACATGTTGCCCTCTTGTTGGAAGCTCAGCAGAGGGTTAGTGGAGTTGGATGGGAAATGGTCAAGAACTGACCAGGGCTGCGAGAGAGGGAATGAAGTCTACCCCATCAGTAGGAGTCAATGTCAAATGCATGGCCATTGCCACCTGTGTCCCCTTCATAGGCACTAGACAAGAGAAACAGGACACAGTTCAACATTAGGAAATTTTTCCACTTTACCCGGTCGCTGGCGGTGCAGGCAAAATTGAAATGATTTATTACTATAAAATGTTACCATATACAACAGTTAAATTGCTGAAATATAAACATCAAAAATGGTTTGATTGTATGAATACATTTTAAATGTATTATTTTTAATAGCTTTTCTCTAAATGTAACCAACAAAAAAGCATTTTCTTTTTGGTTTGTAATTTGCCCGCTCCACACAACTCTCTGATTTGCTGGATCCCTGACTAACTCTGAGGTTGTGTCCATTCTGATCAGTTAGAAAGAGCTCAATAAAGAGGAGAGTGGGCCAGTGGCAGATCAGAGAGGCAAAGTTAACAGGCTTTATTGTCGAGCCCTGCAGGATCTCCACACTGTTAAGACTTGAGTTGGGCCGTCAGTTGTGGCTGACTGAGGGTGTCTGGGTTGGGGAGGCAGTGTGGCTGCGGAGAAGGGACAGCTACATACCCTGCTCTCGCTTTAGTGAGAGGAAGCTCAGCTGTTCAAGTGCTGAGGTCAGTGTCACGCGATCCTGCAGGATTCTTTCAGCCGTCACTCTCCCCTTGGATCCTCGTCCCTTCAACTCCTCCTGTCAGCTACTTACACACAGTTCAGCCCACAGCCAAACCCTCTCCTTTGCTCCCTGTACTCCTTGCAGAGAGGGAAATACTCCTCAGCCCCATGTACCTCTTACTGGAGCTTGAAACATACTTTTATATCAACCACCATAGATAGATAGATAGAGAAGTGATTGATATAATGAAAAGTAGCTGCACACTCAAAAGACCTTGCAGAATTAATCTTTATTAACAGCAAGCCATTTTCATCAGCACCTGTTCATCAAAATGTTTGTAATCAATCAGAATTGCGAGCATGTGGCAACTTTTAAGAAGTAAAAGTTTCACCAGCCATGGCTAAAATCAACCAGTATTGAAATCACCAGCAGCTGGTGGTAATTTCAAGCCAGCTCCTCTCAGAGAGAGAAATGCGGACTCCCTACCCCCACCTTCACTGTCCAAGATCCTGATACGCCATGTCATTCCTGTACCCCCAACCCCCCATTCCCTTCAGATCCTTTACCCTATACCTCAATCACTCACAACACTTTCCTTTACCGCTGCATCCATGTACTGCACTGCTGCTTATGAATAAGCATAGATGACATAGAGTGATATCTCTAGCCTTCTGTTGGCAATGTATGTTAATTTCTGTGCTTATTATGAAACTCTGTAAGTTGCTGATGTGTCTCTACACCAGTGCCATCGAGACACATTTCTGTACATCTGCTGTACTTGGCAAATGAAGCGATTCTTATTTAGATTCAGATTTCACCATAGACTCGTTGTAGTAATCCTTATACCCCCTTAGCTCCCTGCTGCAGTCACTTCTTCCAAGATCCTTACAGTCCCTAGCACCTTGCGCCTCAATCCTTCCTTCTCCCCCCTCCGTCAGCGCACCCCCATTCCCATCTCCCTACATAATCCCCTCCATCATCTCCTTATGACTGGCAGGCGGTGTAAATAGAATTCCCATGTTAGTCTATACCTGCGTAATATGAGGTTGTGGAAACCCTGGTGCGAGGAGAGTCAGGGAGAGAGAGAGAGAGAGAGAGAGAGAGAGAGAGAGAGAGAGAGAGAGAGAGAGAGAGAGAGAGACAGAGAGAGAAATGGGAGGAGAGAGAGAGAGAGGAGGGAGAGAGAGAAAGGGGGGTGAGCTCAGAGGTTTAAGTTGTTCTTTATGTTAGGCATGAATGAGATAGCCTGGTAAGACCATCCTGATCACGTGACCGCACATTCTGTTTCGCTCCACGGATCAGTCTGGACTTCCAGCCGCCCACATCGATTTCAGTGGGCGGGAGTACTTGCCTTGACAGACAAACTCCTTCAGCCAATCAGCGAATCCAAATTCAAATCCAGTCGGAAGAACGGCGAAAACGTCTTTTCTGCCGAGAAACTCCGCTAGTGCATACTCTTGTTCTTGTTTAATTGTTGTTATTGAGTCTATTTCTGCAATAACTGCACTTATGGCTGTGTTTACTCTACAAACGTTAACGTTAACACTCGTTGCTTCGGGAGACGCCATTACTGTTTTGCCAGCGGCGGCCTGTATTTCACGTCATCAACTACGACGCAGTCCCTGATTGGCCCGGTTACATTGTAATTTCAAGAAATCGATGTGGGCGGCTGGAAGTCCAGACTGATCCGTGGAGCGAAACAGAATGTGAGGTCACGTGATCAGGATGGTCTTACCAGGCTATGAATGAGAGGCATGCAGAGCGGACGAGGGGTGGAACAGAAACATAGCTTTGACCTTGTCCTCCCCTGCCTGTCAGTGTTTCTGTCTGCATCTCTCTCTCAGCTCTACTCTACTCTCTCACCAGCTGATCATACCAGGCAACATATTGTGGCAATGTGGATGGGCCATGTAAGAGTAAATTACAATTAGCCATGTTAGCGCAGATCACCATCAACATTACATCTGGTATATTTTAGCATTAGCCATGCTAGAGCAGACTCCCATGAACATTACATCCTGGGGCTTGATATAAGCAGACAATCAAACAGATCTTCTCAGCATATAGACATAAGCCATTTTTTTAAATTTGCGCTCCAATCAGGTCGTTTTAGAAACTTTTTGGAAAATATTATCATATTATCATATCGTTTAATTTAGAAAGGGAGTCTATGATAATCTTATGTTGACTTGGACTCCCTATTCTAACTTGTGTTTGTCCTTGTTTTCATAGGTGTTCAACTGATGATACAGCCCAGTACACTGCTGTGGCTGGGAACATCCATGGACAGGCCTCTACTCAGGCCTCTATTATTGTCAAGAGTAAGACCATCTATCTGATTATCTTGTATCTAATGTTGTAGTGTGATTTTTATCATTTTTGTCACACCAGGACACATGTATTTCACTACCAAGTACAACATGGTATCTGCGAGTCCTTAAAAAGTCTTCAAAAGTCTTAAAATAAAATATCTAAATTTGAGGCCTTACAGTGACAGATTTCTTGTGCTGCTTGTCCACTCTTAGATTAATATAGAACAGGGTTAGCAGTAGGCTACAACATATATATATATATATATATATATATATATATATATATATATATATATATATGTATATATATATAAATATGCTTCACTAAACACAATTGTACTTCATGTCCCTTTACAGTTCATTTCCTGGTGTCCTTTTCCTTATACTGCCCATTTATTTTAGAATTTGCATTAGCTGCATTCAATCAGAAATAGGCTAGTTTTGACAGATTTTTGCTTCTTCATTTTGGTCTTTAAATTAGTCTTAAATTCAATTCCAGGTAGCACTGAAAAGGTCTTAAAACGTCTTAAATTTGACTTTCTGAAACATGCAGATATCCTGTACAAAAGTTGTGTATGTTTTTTTCTCATGCAGGGTTCAAGCAGGAGGAGGAGTCCTGTGTGTACGCATGGCTGCCTTACACCAGTAAGCTCCACAATGACCTGAGTCTATTTTCAAGAAATTGCAAGATGTCGCCATAGTTGTTTGATTGTTATAGTTGGCAACAAAGCTAAATACGCAATGGATGGAGTAGCCTTCTGGCTGTAAGAGATGTCACAGTGTTGCACAGTGTTACATAGTCTATGGAACTAGTTTTTATGCTACTAAAAGTCATTTTCTCTTATTTTACCGCCAACACTTTTCCTGTCTCTCTCTCACTCTCTGTTTCTCCCCCCACTCCTCAAATAAACTCTCTCAGCTGCCATGCTTCCTAAGATCCATTACACGAAGATCAACATTACCTTTTTGGAGAAGTTTGGTCCAGTGTTTGCCACTGAGGGAGAATCTACCTCTCTGACCGCCACCATGACCCTGAACCCCAACCTGGCCAACCTGCAGCCTGAGGCACAGTGGTATAGAGATGGTAATTGTTATAAATATAACTTTATTACAAGTTAATTACACTATAATTGCTAGTTAAATAAGACTGCTTGCAACAGCGGCCGCCAGCCCCAATCAGGTCGACATGCAGCCTGAGGCGCAGCAGTGTAAAGATGGGAGACATGATGTAGACACCATTTTATTACTAATTAATTATACTGAAAGTAGTTAAAGTAGTAGTAGTTGTACAAATTCACAAATATCGGAGGTATAGTATTATTTGCTATGCTACTGCCAGTCTCCATAAACATTACAAGGGGCCTGGTACCATATGGTGTAAGCAGACAATGCAATACATTAATCTACTAGATTCAAAATCACTTCATCTACAATCAAACCATATGTATGATTTCTAGAAATACATTAGCATGGCAGTTTAGAATGGGAATAATAATTATACAAGATGTGATGTTGATTTCAGCCTCTTGTTACTCCACGTCTCATTTCCAGATACTCGTCTGTCTGATTCTAAATGGGTGAAGATTGACACTGGCAGAGGAGTCACCACCTTGACTCTTCCTCACCTCTACAAAGACGATGAAGGCCTCTACACACTGCGTATGGTCACCAAAGGGGGCACCGCTGAACACAGCGCGTTCATCTCTGTTGCAGGTAAGGAACAAAGGCAGGATGATGATGGATGGACAGACTTGTGGATAGATGAGGGATGGAGAGAAGAGAGATGGAGGCTGAAGGATGGATTTGCAGGATTAATGGATGTATGGAGGTGGCAGAAAATCATCTGTGTCTTTAACTTCAACATCAGGCCTGTGTCTTAGAATTAGGACCTTTGATTCAAGTTTAAACCTTGAGCAACCGTATCTGAATTATACATGTTTTTATATTGTCTTTACTTACTTGATTATTATGATGCTTGTTTTATCTGAAAGGCTGAGGCACGGCTTCAAATTGTATAGAATGCTGTTGTCAGGTTATTACAGTAACTCAGCATATGTCACACATTACCCTGGTCTGCACTGATTTTAAATATGCATTAATTAAAGACAATGTGATTATTAAAACAATGTTGCGCCGTCCCTGCCTGTATAGATGGTCCTCCTCCAGTCCCCAGTGCTCCTGGTGCTCCTATGGACATCAAGATCCACGACGCCAACAGAGATTATGTCATTGTATCCTGGAAGCCTCCCAATACCACCACAGAGGGTCCCATCCTGGGATACTTTGTTGACAAGTAAGAATGTCTGATAGATAAATAAAAAGATAGATAAACAGACAAACAGGTACACTGACCGCTTCTCTTCTATTCTCTTCTTTCCCTTCTTCATCTCCATTTTTCAGATGTGAGGTTGGGACAGAAAACTGGACCCAGTGTAATGATCACCCCATCAAGATCTGTAAATACCCAGTGTCTGGGTTGTTTGAGGGACATTCCTTCTACTTCAGAGTCAGAGCTGTCAACTCCCGTGGAATCAGTAAACCGTCCCGCATGTCCGATCCTATCGCTGCACTGGACCCCACTGAGTTTGAGAGGCTCCATGGTGGGTGTGACCTCGTTAGTGTAGTGAAGTGTCATCACTGCATTGTATTGTACAATCATACTGTTGGTTTGTTAAGTAGTACATTGTTGGTATGTGGTTAGGATGTTGCATAACATGTCAGATGTGCATCAAATGCCAAAACTGTTCTGGTATGTTTGGATGGATTTAAAGTAATAATCTGTGACATTTTCATATAAATAGTGTTTTGCTACCCTCTATCACCAGTTGATATAACACGGCAGGGATTCATCCTATAGCCAGTTCATGAAAGCTTTTACATTTGAAGAGTTTTGAATGAACATAATGAATGAAGTAACTTCAAGCAGATGATGATGGGTTTTTTTTTATTTCCTGCAGCTACGAAACTTGGAGGAAAACTGGATGTGGTGTCTTATCATGATGACCTGGAAGGTAGGAGGTTAACGATATAAATACATATCTATATATTGCTATATATAATACACCTATAATATTATGGTATATTATTATGAAGATTAGGAGGGAAACAGCATTGGTGTCTTATGATTACCTGTAAAATTGGCAAATAACTGGGAAGCAGATAAATCAGGATCGGCAATTGAATTAGTACCAGTAGTTAGACTGAGGAAGGTGGTTAATTCAAATACCTGAATACTAC